>NC_041387.1:676970414-676982221 GCF_002162155.2 Triticum dicoccoides
GACTCGGGGCTCCAGGGGGGGGCCTGGGGTGGGTATTTATGGGGGGGGCTCCGACTTGGGAAAGGGGTCGGGCGGCGGCGGCGGGTCGGACTCCCGAGTCCGGGGCGACACGGCGGGGAAGGCGGTGGCGCGGGCAGGCCGACCTGGCTCGGCTGGGCTTCGGCCCAGTCGGGCGCGGATTTTTTTTCAAAATAATTTTGCCGAACTAAAAAAAACCTAGAAAATTAAATAGAAATCTAAAAATACCAAAATAAATTTTCATTGTCCAAATAAAATATTTAGAATGAGATGAACATTTTTTGGGTCCTAAGGAAAAACACCAAAATAAATCTTATTTGATTTTTTATTAAATCCTCATTATTTCTTTATTTTGGGAAAGTCATTTTATTCCCTCTCTCATATTTTTATGATCGAAATAATTGAAGATAAAATAAATAAAATCAAACGATCCTATTTTCAAAATTTGAGAAAAACTCAAATATGAAAATAACGAAATCCCCAACTCTCCGTGGCTCCTTAAGTTGCGTAGAATTTCTAGGATCAAGGCAAAAATGCAAATAAAATATGATATGCAATGATGATCTATGTATAACATTCCAAATTGAAAATTTGGGATGTTACATCAAAGCATATAGATTTATACAGACTTGCGGTGAAGCCTGTATTTACAAGAAAGTGAGTGGGAGTACTACAGTTTTCTGATAAGTATATGGGAAAGACATATTGTTGATCAGAAATGATGCAGAATTTTCTGGAAAGCATAAAGGGGTGTTTGAAAGGAGTTTTTCAAAGAAAGACCTCGATAAAGCTGCTTACATATTGAGCATCAAGATCTATAGAGATAGATCAAAATGCTTGATAAGTTTTCAATGAGTCCATACCTTGAGAAGATTTTGAAGTAGTTCAAAATGGAACAGTCAAAGAAAGAGTTCTTGCCTGTGTTGCAAGGTGTGAAATTGAGTAAGACTCAAAGCCCGACCACGATAGAAGATAGAAAGAGAATGAAAGTCATTCCCTATGCCTCGACCATAGGTTCTATAAAGTATGTCATGCCGTGTACCAGATCTATTGTATACCCTACACTGAGTTTGGCAAGGGAGTACAATAGTGATCTAGAAGTAGATCACAGGACAGCGGTCAAAATTATCCTTAGTGGAATAAGGATATGTTTCTCGATTATGGAGGTGACAAAAGGTTCAGCATAAAGGGTTACGTCGATGCAAGTTTTGACACTGATCCAGATGACTCTAAGTCTCAATCTGGATACATATTGAAAGTGGGAGCAATTAGCTAGAGTAGCTCCGTGCAGATCATTGTTGACATAGAAATTTGCAAAATACACACAAATCTGAATATGGCAGACCCGTTGACTAAACTTCTCTCAAAAGCAAAACATGATCACACCTCAGTACTCTTTGAGTGTTAATCACATGGCGATGTGAACTAAAATTACTGACTCTAGTAAGCCCTTTGAGTGTTGGTTACATGGCGATGTGAACAATGGGTGTTAATCACATGGTGATGTGAACTATGGGTGTTAATCACATGGTGATGTGAACTATTAGTGTTAAATCACATGGCGATGTGAACTAGATTATTGACTCTAGTGCAAGTGGGAGACTGAAGGAAATATGCCCTAGAGGCAATAATAAAGTTATTATTCATTTCCTTATTTCATGATAAATGTTTATTAGTCATGCTAGAATTGTATTAACCGGAAACTTAGTACATGTGTGAATACATAGACAAAACAAAGTGTCCCTAGTGTGCCTCTACTTGACTAGCTCGTTTATCAAAGATGGTCATGTTTCCTAACCATAGACAAGTGTTGTCATTTGATGAACGGGATCACATCATTAGGAGAATGATGTGATGGACAAGACCCATTCATTCGCTTAGCATTATGATCGTTACAGTTTCATTGCTACTGCTTTATTCATGACTTATACATGTTCCTCAGACTATGAGATTATGCAACTCTCGAATACCGGAGGAACACCTTATGTGCTATCAAAAATCACAACGTAACTGGGTGATTATAAAGATGCTCTACAGGTGTCTCCGATGGTGTTTGTTGAGTTGGCATAGATCGAGATTAGGATTTGTCACTCCGTGTATCGGAGAGGTATCTCTAGGCCCTCTCGGTAATGCACATCACTATAAGCCTTGCAAACATTGTAAGTAATGAGTTAGTTGCAGGATGATGCATTACGGAACGAGTAAAGAGGCTTGCCGTTAACGATATTGAACTAGGTATTGAGATACCGACAATCGAATCTCGGGCAAGTAACATACCGATGACAAAGGGAACAACGTATGTTGTTATGCGGTTTGACCGATAAAGATCTTCGTAGAATATGTAGGAACCAATATGAGCATCCAGGTTCCGCTATTGGTTATTGACCGGAGATGAGTCACGGTCATGTCTACATAGTTCTCGAACCCGTAGGGTCTGCACGCTTAACGTTCGGTGACGATTTGTATTATGAGTTATGTAATTTGATGACCGAAGTTTGTTCGGAGTCCCGAATGAGATCGGGGACATGACGAGGAGTCTCGAAATGGTCGAGACGTAAAGATCAATATATTGGACGACTATATCCGGACATTGGAAATGTTCCGAGTGATTCGGATATTTTTCGGGGTACTGGGGGGTTATGGGAATACGAGGAAGAAGTAATTGGCCTCATGGGCCAAGTGGTGGAAGAGAGGAGGCAGCCCCCCCCCTAGCCCAAACCGAATTGGACTAGGGGGTCGGCCCTCCTTTCCTCCTTTTCCTCCCTCTCCTTCCTTCTCCCTCTCCTCCTTTCTTTCCTCCTCCTAGTAAGAGTAGGACAGAGTCCTACTCCTACTAGGAGGAGGACTCCTCCTCCTGGCGCGCCCTACAGGGGCTGGCCGGCCTCCCCCTTGCTCCTTTATATACGGGGGCAGGGGGGCACCCTCGAACACACAAGTTGACATTGTTCTTAGCCGTGTGCGGTGCCCCCCTCCATCATAATCCACCTCGGTCATATCGTAGCGGTGCTTAGGCGAAACCCTGTTTCTGTAGCAACATCATCGTCATCATGCCGTCGTGCTGACGAAACTCTCCCTCGAAACTCTACTGGATCGTGAGTTCGCGGGACGTCACCAAGCTGAACGTGTCTAGATCGCGGCGATGCCGTACGTTCGGTACTAGGATCGGTCGATCATGAAGACATACGACTACATCAACTGCGTTGTCATAACGCTTCCGCTTAATGGTCTACAAGGGTATGTGGATGACACTCTCCCCTCTCGTTGCTATGCATCACCATGATCTTGCGTGTGCGTAGGAAATTTTTTGAAATTACTATATTCCCCAACAGAAGGCCCTTGAGCGGCCTAACCATAGCCTGATTGATATGGAGATCTAGCCCTTTGACTTTCACCGGATGGCCTTTGACCAATGGTCTTCTCCACTTGGTTGTGGTAGGTTAGCCCATAGGAACATTTTAAAACTAATTTTGAGCCGAACCTATCATAAGAGCCCTGCGGCTTGACCCTCCGTCGCAGTTTCCCACTATAAGTGCAAACGACAGTGCCCTCCGTGAACGGGGTCACACTTTGGAGCTGCATATTGCCTATTTAAACATCCCAGCACACTTTCAGACATGTATGAGTACCCAAGGCAAGTTTTGCTGGGATTACTAACCCGATGAGCCCCGCCACACTTATAGACATGCAAAGAATGATCTATAAAGAGGATTTTTTTTAGACAGATCTGCATCTCTAAAAATATGAAAAATTTACCACATAGCCTATAGCTACTATGTTTGTACTGTGTCAAAATTTCTCAAAATTGACACATTCTGACTATTCAGGAATATTCATGCAACAACAAACCTGCCGAACGTTACTTCGGTGTTATTGCTGTCCGTGAAGGGGGTCACACTCTAGAGGTGCACATTGCCTCTTTAATCATCCCACCACATTTTAAGACATGTATGAGGACCCAACGCGATGTTTTGGTGGCATTGCTACTCCCTGAAGGCCCCTGAGCGGCCTAACCCTAGTCCGGTTGACCCGGAGATGTAGCCCTTTGACTTTCATCGGACTCCCTTTGACGAATAGACTTTTCCACCTGGTTGTGGTAGGCTAGCCCATAGGAATTTTTTTGAGCCCAACCTAAAGCAAGATGCCCTCCTGATTGACCCTCTATCGTAGTTTCCCACTCTAAGTCCAGATGGCATTGCAGTTTGTGAAGGAGGCCACACTCCGAAGCTGTGTGTTGGGTTTTTACACCTACCACAATTAATCCTAGAAACAATTTGATGGATGTAGATATAAAATTTGTCTCGTTTTGCCAAGGAACTAAAAAAATACAAAAAAGTCAAAACAAAAGGGTGTTTTTTGTAAATCTGAAGTGAACATGATTTCAGTTTGTTGAAATTTGAAAACATAGTATAGCAACATAATCCTTTCAAGATCCTAAAAAACCATATAAAATTTGTCAAAATCAACGCAAGTATCAATTACTTGTGATTTTAACAAGTATAAGGACCTATATACAAAAGTACATGAGATCACATTTTTAACATACTCAAAAACAAAAACAAACTGGATATTAATAATCTATGAAAATTCTTCCCCAAATCGATATATAATTGTATATTTCAAGCTTAGATAAGCCAGGTTTAAATTAATCAAAAAATTTACTTTAAAGAGATAATGATTTAAGATAAAAAATACAGATAAAATCTATGCCGAAGGCCGCCGTTAGGGCCGTCGGCATAGTTCTGATTGTGTTAGCCGGGTCGCCAGGGCCAAGAATATGCCGATAGCATCGGCATAGATTAAGGTATGCCGATGGCTGCCGTCAGCATAGTTGGAGGTTTGCTGACAGCTTTTCTATGCCGACGTTTTTTCCCAGAGCTTCTGCAAATGTCAACCTATGCCGACGACCCACCGTCAGCATAGTAAATGCTGTCGGGATATTAAGTTATTCCGGTAGTGTATGGTTCCACCCGGTTTCAGAACATTGCATCGCCACCCAAGTCTGCTCCATCCCATCTTTCAGAGTGCAATGTGAAAAGGGACAATAGGCCTCTGAAACCCGCCTCTAGTGAACCTTTCCGGGGGAGAGCCGTTTAGCTTAACAGGTAGCGCACTCCCGTCACTACTAACAACGACTACTTTCCCAAACGATGATATCTTCCCTAACATCGACAACCTCTTCGGCAACATGGCTTACACCACCAGCGGTTCTAGTTCCACTGCACCGTATGTGATTTTGTCTTCCCCGTTTGAGATTCTTCACCGGTTGCAGTTTCTCTTTTGTACATTTGCTTTAGATCTGTTATTTTCACCATGCCTAGGAGTACACATGATTAGTTCAATACTCGTAATTACAATCATGAATTATCTACTATTTTTATGGATTAAATCATGATGTGTACATGTGGGATATAGTTTCAAAGATATCATCGTGAGGAACACTACAATGAAAACTGATTTTGATTTGGACGCTCAGTTTGAAAGTTATGCATTTCTTAAATTTTAGACGGATAAAGAGAAGTCGATAGAGCTGGATTGCGCTATCGAAAAAAAGCGCACACGCACCGCCAAATTGCATATACACTCGGATTGAACTGGAGAGCGCCCTAGCAAACAACAAGTGCTTTACCAACGAGGTTGCATCTTCGGGCTCGCGCATACGTCCGTGCGCCACCACTTTCCAAGGTGAGCAAGGAATAAACTCCTTCACGCCAAGTACCAGAGCGCTCGTAATATATTTGCTGCCAATGCACTTGGGGGCTCTCAGTTTTTGCATAGCATCAACATTTTTTTTTCAAACTTGGGCCAAATTCCAGATGGGTGATGGAATGGCTCTTCTGGAATAATTGGTGGACTGGGGAGAACCCCCACATTGCTAGGTACCCACGGCTCTTTGAAATTTCCTCTCGCCCTGTTACTTTGGCCTTGCAAGCGCATGTGAGCGATGGCTAGAGTCTGTTTTTTCGCCTCATATTTGGCCCGGATGAACCGGTCCAGTGGGAACAACTTTGTCTTAAAATCGAGGATATCGGCCCTTCGTCAGAGCAAGACTCCGTCTCTTGGGCCATGGAATCCTCGGGCAAATTCACAGTTTCCTCCCTTTATCACATGATCCTTCACATTTATGAGCTACCTATATTTTGAAGTTTTTCTGGTCTTCCGAAACCCCTCTTAAAATAAAAAAAATCTCGCAACTTATGAGTGGTTGTCTCCCCTATGGAGACCAGATGGAGCTGCGGCACGGCCCCTCAGATGGTTCCTAAGGAACCCGCAAAATTTTGACTAATTCTGGGTAATCATCTTAGCCCTCTCTGGCAAAGGTAGGACTTTTGTGTGGCTTCTTTTTCCCGTTCTTTGTTGGGCTCTTTGGAACATTAGAATCAAGTTCGCCATCGATGATATTTTTCCGCGGCAACCTGCTGATCGCTTCTTCAAAATTGGTTTGCTCTTAGAGCAATGGAGGCTTCTCTCCAAGCCCGAGGACTGCAGCATCATCGACATGCTGGTCACGGAGCTGTGTTACCTGTACAAGTTACCTGCGAGCCAGTTTCGACCATTTCCTCTACTTATGCTTTCAGATGGCTTTCCTATTGAATTAGTGTAAGGGCTGAACTCATTCCAGATCGTTTACAATCCTTATTGTAACCTGGGATCCACA
Source organism: Triticum dicoccoides (assembly GCF_002162155.2). NCBI lineage: Eukaryota > Viridiplantae > Streptophyta > Magnoliopsida > Poales > Poaceae > Triticum > Triticum dicoccoides. The sequence continues at coordinate 676,977,088 of NC_041387.1, forward strand.
GGAACCTAAGCTGTAACATGTGAACCTTGTGGGCTTTATTAATTTAAAGCTGGCCACTTCGTGCCTCTTCATCTAAGAAGCAAGGAAGTCGTCGCAGGCTCAACAAGCATGCGGGTCTCCAGCTCGATCGCTTCCGACTGCGGTGGTTGTTGGCGCGGTACGCTTGTAAATAGGAAGTCTTCGCTCGCACCACGACGAAACAATAAAACACTTGTTTTTCCAATGCAAATTAGCTCGTTTTATATGGTTGGTCATCCAAGTAGATTTTGGCTTGTATCTTTCACATAGTATTTTTAACATATTTGGCAACTGGTTACATGAGATTGACTACAAGTTTAGAATTCTCCTCGGGGTGTGAACGCTTGCCATTATTTGGTCGCAGTAGGTATGTAGAAATGACAAGATTTTTAATGATAAGAGCATTTCTCTTATGTAGGTTATCTGTAGATGTACCGGTACGCTTTGTTTATGGTCGTCTCTACACCGTGTGGAGAATCGAGGCCTGTCGAAGGAGGTGTGTACATGCTTGGAGAACATGGTGAGCGATAGTTTTACCTGACATGGATGACAACATGATCTTACGGTTGGCCCTCCCACGGATTAGGCGTCATTCAATATTATGATTACTTGTATTTCGCCTGTTTTTTCTTAGTGACTTTGGATTTGGCTTGGCTGTATACATCTTAGTTATGCAGAGGCCGATGTAACACTTAAACCTTTTGAGTAATAAATCGTCCCTTATCGAAAAAAATATTCTCCCACTGTACGCTTATCCTTTTTGTGACTATCGGCCATCGGCGACATGCGACCACATACATGCCGATGATGAGATTGCGTGGAAATAAAAACTTCTTGTTGACGTCAGAGACTGAGACATGCGTTATTGCTCATTCTTATATCAGCCAGCCGGGTCCGTTAGCGTAGCATCGTGGAACTACCCTTGCAAGTTGTTATTTTTTTCCCCTGTGATGATTGTACGTCGTTAGAGTTTGGCATGGCAGGCTGGTTTCTAACGGGGAAAGCTGCAGTCTCTTTCCTTTTGATGCATGACATGAATGCAAGTTGCATATATACATTTCTTTCCAGCGCCGGCCTAATGATGAGCAAACCGGTTTTTGGCTCCTCTGCATTGTTAATCCAGCGCCGAGTCTGGTCAACCAAACCGGCCGGTATCAAATACTGCACACTACCAAACCGTGGTAGTTGTCATTCTTTGCTATATAACTGCACACATCGTTTGTGTCTTGCTTCACACATCCCAATAACAAAAGAGCACCACATGGCGATCGGCTCCGGTAGAGAGTTGACATGGATCTTTGAGCTGCTTCTCATCCTGGTCATGACTACTCAAGTCCGAGCCCAACCTCCTCCCGGTAATGTTCAAATCATGTCCTCCTAGCTTTCCCTTCTTCATTCCTAGACCTTTAATTTTAAGCTCTGCAACATCTGCACGCACACTTCAGTTTTCTTACGCGTGCAACTTCAAACATTCTCACATGGCTGAAGTCTAAGAAATCAGAAATATTTACTAGCTACTGCATGTGTAGCCGCATAAGCCGTGACCATTGCTTTGTAGACCTTTAAGTTGAAACACATGATAACGATATGTCGTACTCTGTGTTCGTGCAGGGTTCATAAACATCGATTGTGGATTGAAAAACTTCAGTGCCTACGAGGACGCCAACTTAAAACTGCGGTACAGTTTTGATGATGAATTTGTCGAGGGCGGTGAGAAGCACGAGGTTTTACCAGAGTTCATGGCTAGCACAATAGATGATAACCAAAACACCCTGAGGAGCTTCCCTGACGGTTCAAGGAATTGCTATACACTGCCAGCCACCCCTGGTAAGAAGTACCTGTTGAGGGCCATATTTACTTATGGCAACTATGATAGGTTGAACAAGACTCAGGACGGGTCCCTGTTTCGGTTTGGGCTCTATGTCGGCGTCAATTTCTGGGATTCGGTGGACTTATCAAATTGGCGTACAGATGATGCAGTATGGAAGGAGGTGGTCACCGTTGCTACAGGCAGCTCCGTGTCCGTTTGCCTGGTAAACTTCGGTTCCGGGACTCCTTTCATATCTTCTTTGGAGCTGAGGCCACTACTAGATACCATGTACCCTTTTGTCAATACTTCTGTGTCAGTCAGCATGTTTATTCGACTCAGATTTGGCAACATCACCGAGGTTATCACAAGGTGAGACAAGTCTGCCATCCATAATACTAGTTTCCCTTTGAATTATATCTGAAATATGCCTATCAATGGTTGTCTTAATTTCATTTTGCTAGGTTGGCACATTTTGTTTGCTACTTCTTTGTTTCCTGATTCCGCAATTGCTTCTAACAGAAAGTACCCAGAAAGTAGTCGTTTTAGACAAGTGAAATTGAGCTGTTTTGCACCATGTCTGAAACATCTATAAAGCCTTATAAAAGTGAACAGAGGAAGTAGTAAATCTCAAAAGCAACAAGAAATCAGGGATTGCTAGATCCTATAGCAATTAGCTTTTAAGTAAATACTAGTAAGAGATTAGAATATTGTGCTAGCTATTTATCTGTTTTTCATTGTGTGTGCGATGAAGATATCCAACGGATAATTATGACCGTTTCTGGGGAAGCTATTCTGTGCGAATGGGAGACCTCTACCAGTACCCCTATATCAGCCTGGACACCAGCGATAACTTGGAGAACCTCCCAGGCAACGGGTTCAAGGTGCCATCCGCCATCTTGCAGAATGCCATGAGCATAGACGCAAACAACTCCAGCATAACAGTCAGCCTGTCATCGCTATCCAATAAAGACGCTTTGACCCTAAAGCTTCTCCCGATCTTTCACTTCACCGAGCTAAACGCGAGCAACCCGAACAGGAGGTTCAACATCTACAGCGCCGGTGAAGGGCTGTTCCCAGGTTTTTCCCCGTCACGATTAAAGGTGGACAGCTTGTACCAGAGCGGGCTTTTCACGCAGACGGGCGACGCATACTTCATCTTAAACAAGACGGCCAGCTCGAGTCTTCCGCCACTCATCAACGCGTTGGAGGTGTACGCGCTTGTTTTGATGAAGAATCTCACCACCGACTCTGATGATGGTAAGATTATTGTCATGTACTCCCTTCGTCTCAAAATAAGTATCTCAACTTTAGTACAAGTTTGTACTGAAGCTAGTATAAAGTTAAGACACTTATTTTGAGACGGAGGCAGTATGTAGCAGCAGGTTCACATGATCGTCATGTAATTGACAAATGCTAAGATCTCACTGTCTAGACCCCTGAAAATTCCACACCGTCATGATCTTCAGTTAAGTAATAAGATCAAGTTTATCAACCAGTTGCACACTCAATTCCACAGTAAACCATCCTTTAATGGTCAAATAATGCTAATGTGCCATTGGAAAACCCTAGTTGATAAATGAATTAGTTCAATTTAATCAGTTCTACTCCCTCCGTATCTAAATATAATTAAAACCTTTTAGAGATTTCAACACGGACTATATACGAATGTATAGACATATTTTAGAGTGTAGATTGTCCTGGTGGGCCGTTGCTGTTGTGTAGATTCATTCATTTTGCTCCATATGTAATCCGTATTGGAATCCCCAGAAGGGCTTATATTTCGGAATGGAGGATATATTGCTTAAATAATGTGCTTCTTAAGCTAATCTAATACAGCTACTTTATGCTGTCCAAATATTTACACTTGTCTTTCTGCTGTTGTAGTAAAGTACATGAAAGACGTCAAGGCACAATACAATTTGGCACGGACAAGCTGGAATGGAGATCCATGCTCCCCAATAGAGTATTCCTGGAAAGGATTGACTTGTGACTACTCTAAGAGCAACCAGATTCCAAGGATTATAACGGTGTAAGTACAAAACCAAGACTTGTATCATGTAAATTTAGAATCTAGACGTTACCAAAAAAGGGGTTTCTCCCAGTTTATATTATAAAGCAACATCACCACAGACATCCGAGCGAACCGATATAAACACACGCCACCGCGACACACAACATCACACAACCAAAGCAAGATACAAAGGTGCCAGGCACCATCACAATAATCGGAGGACAACCAAGCAAACTACTTGGAGATGACGGAGACCTCCGCACTCCCGAGGAGGGGTGAGACGGACAATGATGAAGCAAGGATTCCAAGATTGTGCCTCCCAGAAGGGTACGGTCATGGATAGCCACCACCGACTGATCCGCGGATTAAGTTTTCACTCGGAGCCACACGCAAAGAGTGGGAGCACCGCGACAGAGCCTTCATGAAGAATACGACGTCCACGGATGCTGCCACCAACGGCCAGTACAAGAACTGATCAAGTGATGTACCCCGACGTTAACACCCCTCCGACACACCCCTGCTCCACAACGACCCGCTGCCAAGCCCCCCGCGATGCCATGGCTGCCCGCCCGACCCTGAGACGCAGGTTCCGCCCCGAACGCCATGCCTCCCGCCGTCAGGGCCGCCGTCCGTCATCTCAACACCCCCAAGACCATCCAAAGAGATATGCTTTGTACCAAAGGGACACCCCCAATCGACGAACCATAGCATATGTCCCGCCTTGAACATAGCCAGAGCTGCCACAACGTGCAAGTATCCAGGGAAAGGGGAAGTTGGGGGAGTGTTCGCATCCGGACAGACATACCTCTGTGCCAGTGATGGGTGGCCCGAGCACGTCGGCGCCGCCCATCCCTCTAGCCAACCTCCCCACCGAACACACCCCTATGCCGCCCCACCTCAATGGCTGACACATAACCGCGGAAAGTCACTAATGAAGACTCGGTCACCATCGGCAATGCCACCATCATCAAGCCGGCGAAACACCTTGAGACCTACTAGCATGCCCACCTGCCATCACTGATGCGCCTCCACCACCACCAGCCGCGACCACGGCATGGGTGGACACGCGCAGCTCGCGCCAACCTTGGCCTCTGCCGCCTGGGCCTAGATCTCGACGTTCACAGCCGCCGGAGGCTGCCACGCACTACTGCCGCTGCAGCACTTCACGCAGCCGCCCACAACCCATGTTTCCGCCGCCGACTCCTACCGTTGTGCCACTGCTGGATCCTGAGGCCCGCACCTGCCGGACTAAGGTGGGGAAGGAAGAGCACCCTGCTGCCACTAGTCTATCGAGG
>NC_041387.1:676982498-676993119 GCF_002162155.2 Triticum dicoccoides
TAAACATTGCAACTCAATCTTTTGAAGCTTTTAAGTGCATTGCATTGCATCAACCTTAAGTAATTTAAGGTTCCACGGAAGTTACCTTTTCATTGGCATGCTGCATCAGATATATTGTTTCTTGTTTATACATATATCACAATGCCCCATGTCCTAAGATCTTGAAAATACATGTAATTCAGTCGAAATATTGAAAGAAGCTAGTATAAAACTGGAACACAGAATGACAATTGCATATTCTTTGGAAATACATGTTAGCTCAATGATGTCACTAAATTAAAGGTACTTGAACGAACATCATGACTGCATGCATCATTTTGATGCACAGGCCGGAGGTGATACTACTTTTCAAAAAAATAATCTTGAATTAACATTAATTTTTTACAGAAATCTTTCTAGCACTGGACTACGTGGTGGACTTGCCATATCATTTATGAACATGACATCATTAGAAAACTTGTAAGTGGTGCCCACAACATAATATTGATAGGCTAGCAAGAATATGTTGTCGTCCTTCATGATCCTAAGAACAAAATGTATGTAGGGATTTATCACACAACAATCTGACGGGAGCTATTCCAGACTATCAACTGAAGTCACTTAAAGTTCTGTAAGTCTCCGATTACATCTATGGCCGATGATATAAATTTTTGATGAATGGTTCTAACTATTATTTTTCAGTAACTTGTCAAATAACAAGCTAGATGGACCAATCCCTCATTCTATTCTTCAGCGAGTCCAGGACGGTCTACTGGACTTAAGGTTTGGCATGCTTTGTTGCACAATTTGTTACTAGATTATCTCAAATGAACTAAACAACTGCACCTGAGGAGAATTAGGCTCAACCTAAGTTTGGTTATCACAGAAACAATACGGTTTAGCAACAACCTTTGCACATTACTGTGCGTGCATATGTTAAAAGATATTTGAGTTTCCCTTTCTCTGCCGGTTGTTTAGCTGCTGCCATACTTGTCGTGTATCACACTTTTCTAGCACCATGTGACAACAACTCCAGTTGTCGTATACATAAACTCCTGGCAAATCCTCTGTTCTTAAATAGTTACAACCCACTATCTATTTTTCCTTTTCATGCAGCTATGCCACATCATCAAGTCATGCATGTGGTCACGAGTTACAATTTGCCACCTTAGCAATCATGCATGGATTTGTTTCACTACTTTTTGTGCACAACATAGACTGTCATGTTACACATTTTTGTTGTTTTGTACCATGACCTACATATACTTGTACATTAGACGCTTGGAGCAAATATACGCAGGTCATGTTACACACTTCGTTAAAAATGGCACCCCGTTTGACTTCAATCAAATATATTTCACTTTTTATATAACATTTTGTTACATGCTTCATATACTTTATTATCTTCAATAGTTTTAGTCTTTTTACACTCCGTTTGATTAAGAGCATTCTTAAATTTGTTTTTGCAATAGTTTTAGGCTTTTAACATCTATTTTACCAAGATTCCTGCAGAAATGCGCGTAGCATCATCTAGTTAATCTAAGTTGCGGTGGCCAATTTGGGTGCATTGAAAGTGCGTTTGTGCATTTATCGATACAAACATGCACTTAATTACGTGTACTGCATCCAATAAATATACATGCTTTATCACCTAGGTCTTTTAAGGCTGGTCATAGTGGGAAGTAACGTAGACTAGTAACATGCATATGTTAACAGTCTATGTTACTACCTCTATAGTGGGTACGTAGTACATATATATAGTGTCATGCACCATTTTATTTATTACTTTGTAGAATCATTTTGCATTGGGAACCACTATGTGATGGTAATGATATTATGTTACTCTATTTGTCTCTCTCATATTTAATTACTTGCCATATCACATTTTTTGCTTATGTGGCATGCATGTTACTACCTATGTTACTCCCACTATGACTAGCCTCAAATGGGAGGAAGCTAAGGATCTAATAGTAATTGCACGTGATTTAGAAATCATGTAGTTTGTTAATTTGAGGGGTTGAGTTATGTACAAGAACTATTTGCAGATTTCTCGTCTTCGAAAATAGAGTGATGTTATAATCCCAACTTTGTAGAGCAGCTAAGATATTTGAGCTGATTTTGTACTTATGTTGTTTAATTGTGTCATTAGATTAGAAGGCAATCCTATATGCTCAAACAAAAAAGATACATACTGCTTAGATAAGACGAAGAAGAGGAAAACCACGCCTATCTTGCTCATAGCAGTGATAGTTCCCGTGGTACTGGTATCACTTCTAGTAGGAATGTGCATACTCTGGAAATTATTTTGGAAAGGTAAAATAAAACTATGCACTTCAAATTTCCTTCCATCAATGCAAGGGTGGTGAAAATTCACAATAATTCTAGACCTAAGCTTGCATGAAAACAAACACTCTTCACCTTGCAGAGAAGTCAACAGACAATGAGGATTATGCTATGTATGAAGAGGAAAATCCCCTACAACTTGACATCAGACGGTTCACATACGCAGAGTTGAAGCTCATAACAAACAACTTCCAAACAATCGTTGGAAAAGGAGGCTTTGGTATTGTTTATCTTGGCATACTGGAAAATGGTGATGAGGTAGCTGTTAAAGTGCTCATGGAGACATCAATAGCAGAGTCAACGGACTTCCTCCCTGAGGTACAATACAAAGCCAACTAGGGCACATGAGTGTTTTGTCCAAGAAAAATATAAATTATGCAAGTTATATAAAACCATTTCGACAATCTACATTTTTTATATAACAAAAAACCAAGATATAAAAAATAGAGTTTAAAGGCTAGAGATACATAGATGCAATAACCATGAATATTAACACGGTGATTGTGCTTGTTATATATAGAATTGAATTTTATTCTTTCGTATTATAATAATGCCTACAAAAGTACCATTGATTTATGAACATATTCAACACAGTACCCTCGTAGTGCTTTTGCAACTGCCATGATGTTAGTTCACCAAATGAACCATGTAGCTTCAATTCTTGAATTGTTGGTAACTATATCTACACCGCAGGTGCAAACCTTGTCAAAAGTTCATCATAAGAATCTCGTGACTTTAAAAGGATATTGCCAAAACAAGAAGTGCCTAGCACTCATTTATGACTTCATGCCTGGTGGAAATCTTCAACAACTTCTCAGAGCAGGTTTCCCTCTTAACTTTCATTAATGTTCTTGTCAAGCATACCCGACTTACATACAACAAACCCAACCTGCACCTGTAGTTAGTTATTCTGGTAACTTATATTTAGATGCTAGAAAGATCATATGGAAATTATCTCAGTTAAATCAAATGATTCAATTAATCCCAAATATGTTTAATATTAAAAACAAATTGATCATTTCATGGTTTTACTGCCTACAAAACCAAAAAACTACACAACAACCAAGATGCAAATGGTTTTTACTAAGCACTGGGAATCACTTACTTTTCAAATATTACCAATATATTGTGTTTCATAGCATAACATAAAATTTGACATGTATGTTAAGTATAAAATAAAATTCTAAATCAAACTACTCTAGCTTTGATATTGTAGTGGAATCAGGATTTATGTGTTTAATAAATTTTACTTGTTAAAGGTTTAGTTGAGTTGCTAGACCTGATTTTCGATATGCTTTTAATGTCATCACTATCAGATGCTCATAAATATTTTTCTAATAAGTGAGGCTACCATAGTTACAGTCTTAGATTCATACATCATAACCATAGAAAGATAATCACAAATTATAAACATATATATCTTTCAAAGGTAGTAAGAAACAAAGCAAGTAGAGAGGTATGTAAATAGTACTTCAGTAGCTTCGTTCGATTATTAATTGGGTTTGTAAAAAAATGCTCTACGAAGCTGAGGAAAGTCAGTGATACCTTGAAGGTCAAAGTGCATGTTTATGCATGCCTTAGATATTAGTATACCAATTGTTACTGTGGTTAATCATTGTGTTTGTAACCATCATTTGTTATTTTAAATATGCAAAAAAAAAATACCTAGCATTCATCAAATGGCACATACATTAATTTGTTATCAATTAATGCAGGAGAGATATATAGTTTGAATTGGGAACAACGACTTCATATTGCACTTGATGCTGCACAAGGTCCGCATTTCAATTGTGTATTTTCCTTTAGGTCATGTATGTATGTGCCTTTGACAAACTAAAAGTTTTAATAATCTACAGGATTAGAGTATCTACATGAGTTATGCACTCCGTCAATAGTGCACAGAGATGTGAAGACCCCCAACATTCTTCTGGACAAGAACATGGTGGGAATAATATCGGATTTTGGGCTTTCACGGGCTTTTAACGATGCTCACACACACATATCTACCGTAGCTGCTGGCACTCTTGGCTACCTCGACCCTGAGTACCATGCAACTTTCCAACTCACTGTCAAGACAGATGTTTACAGCTTTGGCATCGTCCTCTTGGAGATCATCACTGGACAACCCCCGGTATTGATGGAACCTCAAACCATCCATCTACCAAATTGGGTGCGCCAAAATATAGCTAAGGGAAGCATTCACGATGTTGTAGACAAGAGGTTATTGGATCAGTACGATGTCAGTTCTGTGGAGAGTGCTATAGACATTGCCTTGAACTGTGTCGAAAACGCTTCCATCGACCGGCCGACCATGACCGAGGTTGTTTCAAGGCTCAAAGTGTGGCTGCCGGCAGTTTCAAGCGAAAAGCAATCTATTTCTGGGACTCCGCGATTTAAGAAACCCATGGATACTGAAATTCCAAAGCAGCTCGAGATGATGATATCTGGTGTTAGCAACGACGAGAGCTCCTTCCAGTCTGGTCATACTAGTAGGCCACTGATAGAAATAGGCACATTTTCTGGGCGGTGAAAGGAAGATGCCCTCTGACTTATTGTTGCATCTGCATACAAGAGTTTGGTAATTTTCTCAAGTGTGTTGGCCTTAATTTTCATAAACTACAATGTAGTCATTTCAAGTTTCTAATATTTTTAGTTTGAGTGAGGGGTATTTCTATCGTCACTACAAAAAAAATGTTGATTCCGACCTTATATGGCTAATTCAAAGCACCATGCCAAGTTATTTTGGATTTCAATATTTTTTGCATTTTCTTTAGTTTTCTCGTTCAAAAAGGCAAATAAATTGTTGACAGTGCCGCAACTTGTATACAGTGTTGGAAATAGTTCAAACCTGACATGGATGCCTACCATGGGCATGCCCGCCTTCTTGCGATAGTTGGCTTCATTTCAAGAATGTCTAAAATTAGACCATGTTCAATGGAGGCTGTCCGAGTAGGCCAAAAGCCTCCGTTTGAGAGGACCTTGTTTCTCAACATCCATCAAATGACCTCATTTTTTTGTTACCTTGTATTGCCGATTCAAGACACCATTCAAACCTTTTTTGTTTTCGACAAATTTTGCATTTATGGAGTTTTCTTGATAAAAAAAGTATAAATGGTCAGACATGTCACAACTTGCATATAGTATCGGAAATCGTTAAAAATCTGGCATGGATGCCTACCAGGGGCATGCACACCTGCTTGTAATAGTTGGGCTCATTTCAAGAAAGTCCAAAACTAAACCATGTTCAACATAGGGTGTTCGGGTAGGCAAGAAAGCTCCATTTGAGAGCACGTTCTATCTCGACATCCGACAACTGATCCCAATTTTTTGTTGGCTTGCATGACCAATTCAAGTCACCATGCTAAGTTTTGTTGGTTTTAAACAAATTTTGCATTTTCTGGAGTTCTCTCTGTCAAAAAATCCCAATAAATGACCAAGCATGCCGCAACTTGCATTCAGTGTCGGAAATCGTTCAAACCTAGCATGGATACCTACGATGGACATGCTCACCTGCTTGCAAAAGTTGGGGTCATTTTCAGAATGTCCAAAACTAGACCATGTTAAATGAAGAGTGTGCAGATAGGCCAAAAGAGTCCATTTTAGAATACGTTCTTTCTCGGCATTCGCCAAATGGCCCCAATTTCTTTTACATGTTCATGTATGGCAATTCAAGGCGCCATGCGAAATTCTTTTAGTTTTAGATAAATTTTGCATTTTTTGGAGTTTTTTTTCGGTCAAAAAAGGTAGATAAATGACTAGGCGTGTCACAAGTTGCATACAGTGTCAAAATCATTCAAACATGACATGGATGCATACGATGGGCATGCCCACCTGCTTGCCAAAATTGGGATCATTTCAAGGATGCACAAAAGACCACGTTGAACGGAGTGTGTTTCGGTAGGTTAGAAGACTTCGTCTAAGAGCACGTTGTTTCTACACGTCCTTGTAATGGCCTCAATGGTTTTCTATGGTCTTGTATGAACAATTGAAGGCACCAAGCCAATTATTTTAGTTTTTGACAAGTTTTCCATTTTCTGGAGTTTTCCAAGGGAAAAAAAGTCGATAAATCGCCAGACGTGTCGCAATGTACAAACGGTGCCCATAGACATTCATACCAGGTATGGATGCCGAACATGGGCATGCCACCTGCTCACAAAAGTTCGGGTCAGTCTTGAGATTACAAAAAAATATCATGTTCAACAGAGAGTGTTCGGGTAGGCCAGAAGGGTCTGTTTTAAAAATATTAGACCGCATTCTATGTAAAATTAACCAAATGATTGCGTGTCAAAAGTTATCCATCCACCTCTCACCAAATAGACAAATTTCCGCCGAATCAGCAGGAACCAGGTCAAATTGTACTATAACTTCTTCATAGTTTGCTCTTTTCAAAAATTATTTTCCGATGCATAAGTTGTCACTTCATCAGGGATTCGCCAAGGGTTCTGCATGATTCCAGTCCTAACTACTAACGTTCAGGCCGGGGGAATTCTATTTGGTGCACGGGCAGCTGGTTAGCGACCACACATACCCCTCCCTCGTCATGCGCTGGTATTTCTACATGCTGAATAATAAACATTTATCATGAAATAAGGAAATAAATAATAACGTTATTATTGCCTCTAGGGCATATTTCCTTCAGGTCCATGGCGCGATGGCCGCTATGCGTGTTGACTCGGAGGAACACCTCGCCTCCGCCGCCGCCGACATGGTGCATGCTCTGGCCCAGAAGAAGTGCCCCGACGACTACTCCCCAGGACTTAATAGGTATGATCTAACCCGCTAAATCTTACCAATACCACTTGCAATGGCTATGTTTTGTACGGTTGATGTATTAAGAATGTTTGTGCCTTGTTTATTTCAGTACTGCACACTATGTGATGTTCAATTTCACTAATGCCAGCAACAAACTTTGCTACCATGCTACATTCCGCAATGAAGATATACTAGAGATGCTACCCATTTGCTATTTTTGGTGGATGCTAACCCTGTTGTACTTAACATGCCTATCCATGTACTTACGCAGGGCCATAACAGGCGATGCTGTTGTTTGCCATGGAGGTAAGCTGCATCCCATGTATTACAGTATTTTACATCATTTATGCAATTGCAGTTTGGCTTCTAACATTTACTTGCTTCTTGTAGGTACACATGTCGGGGGCACTGATCCACGCTTCGACCCGAATGAAGAGCTCACCTCCGCCGTGGCTGACTTTGGGCGGGCTCTGGCCAAGATGAAGTGCCCCAGCAACTACCTCTCAGGACTTACCAAGTATGAACTCACCAGTTCAATCTTACCAATACCAGTTGCAATTAATGGCTATGTTTTGTACGGTCGATGTCTTAAGCATCTTGTAGTAAACATGCCTAACACGTTTTAGCTATTTTCCTTACCTTTTTATACACAAGTGGGCTATTATCTGCTCTCGCAGCACCTGCCTTGTGATGTTTAACTCTGTCAATTGTATTTTTATCAGTACCGGTTTCAATGGCCATTAAGCCTGTTGCAATTAACAGTTGTATCCATTTTTAAACAGTTGTATTTGAATGGTTACAAACTTACAAAACATGAATTAGGATGCTGTTAAGCCTGTTGCAATTAACAGTTGTATTCATTTTTTAATCTGTCCTTTTGCTACCGTGCTACTCTTTCGCAATGAAGATATCACGACAAATGCTGTTGTTTTATTACTATTTACTATTTTTGGTGTACTTACACATGGCTACAATGGGGGATGCTGTTGTTTGCCGTCGAGGTTAGCTGCATCCCATGTCTTATACACCATCTATTCTTAAATTTAATTTTTTTAGAGATTTCAATATAGACTACATAAGGAGCAAAATGAGTGAATCTAGATTCTAATATAAACTATATCTATAATTCTATATACATCCGTATGTAGTTCATATTGAAATCTCTAAAAATACTTGTATTTAGGAATATAGGTAGTTGTATTTTACATCATTTGTGCAATCTCATTTAGCTCTAACATTTACTAGTTGCTTGTAGGTACGTATATGAGCGGTACTGATCAACGCTTCGATCCCTTTTGCGTATGGGGCAATGAGATATTCATGAACAAGCGTCAAGTGAGGAAACTAAGAAAGATTGTTAGGCAAAAGAAACGGGTGATGGGAATTAAGCTCTTTATTTACAGTTTGTCCAAGACATTAGTGAACTTTAGGATGGTAAGTAATATGTTGCCTTTCCCCCTTCCCACAAAAATTACTCTATTAGACCTCATGATCTGATATTTTTCTCATTTCATTGGTTTCCGAAGCTATTTACTGTTGATTACCTTGCAAACTACATGACCGAAGTGGAGGCAACTAAGGTTAAAATATATAATTCATGCTACCATGATAATGCTCTAGAAGTCTTCCTGAAGGCGGTGAAGGATAAGCAGACGATCGTCACAAGAGTTGGACAAAAGTAGTTCGTGCCTATGACATGCAGGAAGGCACATTATGGGCATTCCTCTTCTTCAACAACATCGACAGTCAAAATGATTTACACTTGTCTCTTTGCCTTTACCGCCTGTAAATATTGTGGTCTATCATAGTTAATTGCTGTCTAATCCTGTAATTACTGAACATATTGTACTAATAATATTATTTATGGATTCGTTGTTGAACCATTTGCTGAGAATTTGAATTGCACGTTTCATATTTCAAAATTTCTAATTCGAATAATAAATTATAGCAAAAAAAATTGTATATGAGCGAATAAAATAATGTGCACACGGTTAGAATGAAAACATCGTGTGCGGTGAAAAAAGAAAACAGACAGTTATTTGACGTGAAACATTTGCGATGCCCGTCGGACGCACACACGATTTCGGCTCATATGCGTGTGCGATTCATGGCAATACGGCAAACATTTCAACCAGTGTGCGTGTGTGATAAGAATACCAATTGCGCACAGTTACGAAAATGTACACGTTGGCGTTACTAGAGCCACCACACACATTTTATATTCTTGAACCGTGTGTCATAACGTACCTATATATCACAAACACATTGGCAGATTAAATATTTATGTACACCTTTTTCACACGACTATAGCGGCCTAATCTTTGGGATGTACATACGGATGAAAACGTTTTCCTTGGATTGACTGTGTGGGATGTACATACAAACGGAAACGTTTTTCCTGGATTGACTGTGTGCGAAGTACATACGAACGGAAACATTTTCCCTAGATTGACTGCGCGGGATGTACATAAGAACGGAAACGTACTCCTTGCATTGACTGTGTGTGATATACATACGAACGAAAATGTTTTTTTGGATTCACCGTGTGGGATGTGCATATGATGGGAAACAATTGGGTTTCGATGCCTTGCTCGATCGCACATGAGCCTTCTGGGTCGTGTGGGAAGGACCCCCCTATCGCCCACACTCACTTGGCAACGGTTCCAAATGCCGTCGCGGAAAGGGGTTAAAAACTATTTGTATAGCACCGATGTGTACCAGTGTCCCGTTCCCCGTGCAGGGCCACACCACGCATGCTATCACACACATCTTTATCACACTCAGACATATTGATAAAAAGCTTTATAGTTGATAAATAAATTGTTATATAATAACCAAAAAAGGTTGCCTCTACACCCAAAGCTACATGACCATAATACCCATTACACGCATGCACACATGGAGCAATCAGGCTAACAACATCTCATACCTGGCATCAGCGGACCAAACCCGCTTGGACCAGGCATCAGACAACATCGTACAGTTCTAGCCGAAGTAACAACTGAATCCAAGGCAATACAATGACGGTGGCTTGCGGTGCTATAGCGGTATGGAACTGATGCGACTGGCGAGTGGGGTGATGGGTCGGCAGTCGGCAACGAGAGATCGACTGCTTCGCGCGCGCCCACTCACACACAAACAGAGAGAGAGAAAGATGAGGATAGTACCAAATCTGCAGGAACATGTAGCCAAGCTACCAAAAAAATCCATCGATGGCAGTTCAGTTCCCATGCCATCCCGACCAATATCTCAACCACAACGTGTGACGTGCCCCGCCGCTCGGTCCTGAGTCCGCACCATCACGGATGCCTTCAGCACCGGCAGGATCCCCAAGGGATAACTAGTAGAAAATAGGACATCATCGCTGGTTCCAGAGGGCCTTTAGTACTAAAGGGTCGGGACTAAAGCCCAAAACATTTAGTCCCGGTTTGCCTACGAAACTGGACAGAAAAGGCTCCACGTGGCCGCTACGGGGCGCCCATGCAGGAGAACCTTTAGTCCCGATTGATAACACCAACCGGGACCAAAAGGCAACCAGGGTTTTTGT
>NC_041387.1:676993538-677093330 GCF_002162155.2 Triticum dicoccoides
TATTTAGGGGTTTGAACATATTGTGTTAGCTAGCTAATAGAGAGAAGTGACATCTCTTTCTCCGTGCTTGGTCGACGCTAGCTACTATACATGTAGAGAGAACTCGACACGCTAGCTAGTAAGAATATGAAGGAACCATTAATTACACAAGATCGTAATGAACATATACGGAGAGAAGTGACCTCTCTTTCTCCGAGAGATTGATCGAACAACAAATTTTCGTATATCGATCCGACGCTACTACATATATACAATATAACATCTCTTAAAATCCCTAACATCGAAAATCCATTTCAATTTCCAGATGGTACTCTCCCTTCTCATTTATGACGTGGTAAAGAAAGAATCCCGTCAATTCCTCTTGAACTGCTCGTATGCGATAATGTGGTAGGAGTGCATCCCGCATCTGTCACATCTAATTTAAAGAAGGGGGTCAATACATATATATTAATGAAACTCAACACAAATGATGGTAATAAAATAAAATTATGAATATTATTGTTTGTGTACTTCATATTGTTTTTCAGAGTAGCCCGCCGAGAGGTCGCGTTGTAGATGAACTCGCAAACGTAGTATCCACATAAATTATTATTCCCGCCTTCCTGCCACAAGCACTTTACGAGAAATAGAGTTCAATCAAACTGATAATCAAGCATGATAAATGATATTGATGAAACTAGAATCAATGGGAGATGCGTGGAACTAGCTATTACTACTTACTTTTGGGTGTGTAAATCGCAGCTCCCTCGGTAGTCCTGGAGCTATTCCGGTGAACTGTTTTCAAACCGCGCCAGACAAAGAAAATAATTACTTGATATCAGGCAATGAACAAAGTTGCCGATATGGTGCGATAATGATTGATTGAACTTACTTCTGGAGCATTGCAGTCATTTCCGCATAGTCCTGGGGATCTTTTCGTCTCGAGTCTAAGACAGTTACTACTCCCCATTCAAGTTTAATCTCTAGCAGAATAAAGTGAAAGCTACGCACGCATGCATAACTCATCAGTTACATTACTATAATTAACCTCGAGTAAGCATACCACGTCACCTTGGTAGGAAACTTATTCCTGGGGCGCTCGCCGTCAACATCACCAGGGTCATCTCGTCTGATCTTATACCGTAATGCATGTCATACTAGGCATGCGTTCAAATCCTTGTAGGCACCACGGTAGAGAATGCAGTCATTAGGGCATGGATGTATCTTCTGCATCTCCAATCCTAAAGGGCATAGAACCTTTTTTGCTCCGTACGTACTGTCGGGCAATTCGTTATCCTTTGGAAGCTTCTTGTTCAATATTTTCAGTAGCTTCTCAAATCCGTTGTCACATACACCATTGTCTGCCTTCAATTACAGCAATTCCAGTGTGATACCGAGCTTTGTGCTGCCATCTTCGCAATTTGGGTACAACCATTTTTTGTGATCCTTTAACATGCGATCGAACTTCAACTTCCCCCCTTCACTTCGACATTGTCTCTTTTCATCAACAATGACCTGGCGAAGATCATTATCGGGCAAATCATCTGGTTTCTCTTGATCTTTAGTTTCCCCTGTTACAGCATCACCATATTCAAGGGGCGGATAGTTGTCATCATCCTCTTCTTCTTTGCTGTCTTCCATCATAACATCTCTTTCTCCATGCTTGGTCCAAATATTACAGTGTGGCATGAAACCCTTCTCAAGCAGGTGGATGTGACGGTTTTTCCGATTAGAGTAAGACTTCGTTTCTCACAGATAGGGCATGGATAACACAAAAAACCATTCTCCTTATTTGTCTCAGGCAGTTTGAGAAAATTATGCACGCCCTTAATGTACTTGGAGGTCCGTCTGTCACCGTACATCCATTGTCGGTTCATCTGCGTGCATTATATATAATTAAGTGTGTCAAAAACCATTACATAATATCATGAATATAGAAGTGACCAAATTAATACAAGTTCATCATCACATTAAAACCAAAGTACAGTAGTGATAAAATGTTATTAGTGGAAAAATAAATACATAAAGTTCATCCATAGTTCTCATTGAACAACATATAGCTCTCTAGAGCATCTAATTAAACCATACATTGAAACTATGTAAAACATTTCAATGCAACACAACAAATGCGATCATAATCATAAATAAGGTAACAATTGATCCAACGGCATAATGATACCAAGCCTCAATATGAATGGCATATTTTTTAATCTTTCTAGTCTTCAAGCGCATTGCATCCATCTTGATCTTGTGATCATTGACGACATCCACAACATGCAACTCCAATTTCATCTTCTCTTCCTCAATTTATTTCAATTTTTTCTTCAAGTAATTATTTTATTTTTCAACTAAATTTAACCTCTCGATAATAGGGTCGGTTGAATTTCTGGCTCACATACCTCCTAGATAAAAACAGATATGTCACGTTGGTCGGCATAATTGTCATAAACACTAAATGAAACAAATAGTTATAAAAGATAATATATACCATATTCGAATCATAGACAGGACGAGGGCAGACGGAAGGGGATACCAAAACCATCGCACTATATAATAACAAAGAATAATAAATGTAAGAAAATTATACAAGTATCTATCTACATCATACAAGTAAGGATTTTTTCTTTTAGAAAGAAGATAAGAACAAGAGGCTCACCACGGTGGTGCCGGTGATGAGATTGGCGTGGGCGATCGACGACGATCAGGACGGGGACGGGATAGGACGGACCGCCAAACCTAGACAAATCTTGAAGAAAATGGAGTTTGGACAAGGAGCTTCGAGAGGAGAAAGCTTAAGTGTGTCTCGGACATTTCATGGAACACCTCATGTGCATAGGAGGTGAGCAAGAGCACCACAAACCTCTCCCACGGCCGACCAAAAAAACAGAGCACTGGCTCTGTTGGCGGGCAGGGGCGGGGGTAAATATAGGCCTCTCTTTAGTCCCTATTTGTGGCTAAAACCGGGACTGAAGGACAACCTTTGGTTCCGGTTCAAGCCATCAACCAGGACTAATGGTGGTGGGCTAGGAGCGAGGCCCATTGGTCCCGGTTCATGTCTGGAACCGGGAGCAAAGCGGTCAGATGAACCGGGACCAATGGCCCTCGAGGCCCAGCCGGCGCCTGATACGTCTTCAACGTATCTACAATTTTTTATTGTTCCATGCTATTATATTACCTGTTTTGGATGTTTTAATGGGCTTTACTAAGCACTTTTATATTATTTTTGGGACTAACCTATTAATCGGAGGCCCACCCCAAATTGCCGTTTTTTGCCTATTTCTGTGTTTCGCAGAAAAGGAATATCAAACGGAGTCCAAATGGAATGAAACCTTCGGGAGAGTTATTTTTGGAACAAACGCAATCCAGGAGACTTGGAGTGGACGTCAAGAAAGAAACGAGGCGGCCACGAGGCAGGGAGGCGCACCCCAGGGCGGTGGGTGCGCCCCCACCCTCGTGGGCCCCTCATGGCTCCCCTGACCGACTTCCTTCGCCTATATATATCCATATACCCTGAAAACATCCAGGAGCACCACGAAACCCTATTTTCACCACCACAACCTTCTGTACCCGTGAGATCCGATCTTGGGGCCTTTTCCAGTGCTCCGCCGGAGGGGGAATCGATCACGGAGGGCTTCTATGTCAACACCATAGCCTCTCCGATGAAGTGTGAGTAGTTTACCATAGACCTTCGGGTCCATAGTTATTAGCTAGATGACTTCTTCTCTCTCTTTGGATCCCAATACAAAGTTCTCCTCGATCTTCTTGGAGATCTATTCGATGTAACTCCTTTTGCAGTGTGTTTGTCGAGATCCGATGAATTGTGGGTTTATGATCAAGTTTATCTATGAGAAATATTTGAATCTCCTCTTAATTCTTTTATGTATGATTGATTATCTTTGCAAGTCTCTTCGAATTATCTGTTTGGTTTGGCCTACTAGATTGATCTTTCTTGCAATGGGAGAAGTGCCTAGCTTTGGGTTCAATCTTGTGGTGTCCTTTCCCAGTGACAGCATGGGTAGCAAGGCACATATTGTATTGTTGCCATCGAGGATAAACAGATGGTGTTTATATCATATTGCTTGAGTTTATCCCTCTACATCATGTCATCTTGTCTAATGCGTTACTCTGTTCTTACGAACTTAATACTCTAGATGCATGCTGGATAGCGGTCTATGTGCGGAGTAATAGTAGTAGATGCAGAATCGTTTCGATCTACTTGTCGCAGATTGATGCCTATATACATGATCATGCCTAGATATTCTCATAACTATGCACTTTTCTATCAACTGCTCGACAGTAATTTTGTTCACCCACCGTAATACTTATGCTATCTTGAGAGAAGCCACTAGTGAGACCTATGGCCCCCGGGTCTATTTTCTATCATATAAGTTTCCGATCTATTTTATTTTGCAATCTTTACTTTCCAATCTATATCATGAAGATACCAAAAATATGTATCTTATTATTATCTCTATCAGATCTCACTTGTGCAAGTGGCCGTGAAGGTATTGAAAGCCCCTTTACCCCGTTGGTTGCAAGGTTCTTATTTGTTTGTGCAGGTACGAGGGATTTGCGTGTAGCCTCCTACTGATTGATACCTTGGTTCTCAAAAACTAAGAGAAATACTTACGCTACTTTGCCGCATCATCCTTTCCTCTTCAAGGGAAAACCAACACATGCTCAAGAGGTAGCAGCGCCCTGGCCTCACGAACTGGGACTGATGCCCCCTTTGTTCGTGAGTGAACCGGGACTAATGTCCTTACCCAGGCCTCAACCAAAGCCATGTTTTCTACTAGTGGATCACAAACCAAGGCGCGATCTGGAGCAACGAGCGGAACTGTCCTCGAGGAGCGGCGACCTAGCACGCCCATCGGTGGGGAGCCTGGCCAGCGCCTGCAGCGGCGACGTGGAGGCGGCCGCTCCACTCGGTCCTCGGCGGTGGCGGATCGTCTCAGATCTCGGCGGTGGCAGAGGCGGCGGCGGCGTCTCCCCCTTGGACGGCGGCGGCAATGATAGATGGGATCGATGGGATCGAGAGACATGGCGGTGGCATCTCCCCTCGGACAGTGGCGGCAACGGACGATGGGATCGAGAGGGGTGGGCAATGAAGGATGGGGTCGATGGAGTTTTTTGTTGGGTGTGGGATTTTTGGGTGGCTATGTGTGATGGGGTGGGGTGGGGGAGGGGACGAAAAAAACCCAGCGAAAAAAACGGTTGAAATTGGTGGGACGAAAATAAACTGTGGCATTCACCAACTTAGACATTAGGAGTAGAGATTACATCGAGTTCCATTGACAACCGAACGACCATTGCCGCCGCCAAAACAAGCTACCGACGCGCCGCTGTCGCTGCTGCCATACCGGAAGTCTTTGTGCACCTGCCCCTAAGGACCAGCATTCGGGAGCCGAAGTCGGCGCCATTGAACCCTTGAATCGATATGAAGAAACTGACACCAAACCTCGTCGTTCCATACGCACGTCGAGAAACTCTAACCTCACCGCTCGAGGAGTTGGCAGGAATCTACGTGGGAGCTCCTTCTAATCCGTCTCGACGAACGAACTTGAGGAGGATCAGAGCCAGGAAGACTGACTCAAAGAAGAAGCGCCGCCATCCGTCCGAGCGCCGCCCTTGCGAGAAGTAAAACCCTACCTATCTAAGCCGAGGCACCAGGAATACCCTCCCCACAACTGGCCCCCGCAGAGGTGGAACCCCAAAGACTAGTTTAGCAAATGATAATTCATCGTAATGTCAGGCAGTTAGAATAATTTATTGGTTTTCTTTTTTTTCGCAACATGGCACATTAGAACAAAGTATAGACCAATTGTTCTGCTAGTGGTCTATTATTACTCCCTCTGTCTCAAAATATAAGAATGTTTTTAACACTACATTAGTGTCAAAAATGTTCTTATATTATGAGACAGAGGGAGTATTTCTTAAATAGTGTTGTGTCCTTTTCGCATTGCACAACTTGCACTAAATGTGAATTAATGTTACTACAATATATACTTCCTCCATTCCGAATATACGTCTTTTTAAAGATTTCAAAAACGTTTTAGGAGTCGCGTGATCGATCGCTGTTTGATGATTTTTTTAGTCCTAGGTGGCGGGTTTTCTTTTTCTCGCAACATGGCACACTAGAACAAAGTATAGACCAGCTGTTGTGTTTGTAGTCTATTATTATTTCTTAAATAGTGTTGTGTCCTTTTCGCATTGTATAACCTGCACTGAATGAGAGTTTATGTTACTATAATATAGTAACTGTTTGTTCTTACCTAACATCGATCAAGCTGTTGCGCTAGTCATTTGTGCGAGAGGATCTTTCATGGATAATGCGTTTCAGAAAATTAATTGGAGTGTGAGACATCAAGTCATATTTGAACTTCTGTCCATCGGAGAAGAAACACATGCTTGGCGGCCGGTAAGCGAGCATGTGGTACGACCGAATCATTGCTAGCTAGCTTGTACGAGCACGTACTTATCTTAGGTTATCAAGTGTACATCACTAAGCCCATTAATAACTAACCTAATAATATATTAAACTATATATACGACGTACCATATCAATCCGTAAATTGATAAAATACTCAAGCAAACCAAACATGACAGTATGTATACCACCGAATCTTTTTTGCACCATTGCAATTTTTAGCAATTGTACCCACAATTTCTTTTTTAGCAATGGTTGCTATTAATCCATGCATCAGCCAACTCATCCAAAAAGTCCGAACTGATGGAGGAAGGCGGGCAATATATTTCAACACTTCCCCTCACGTCTAGACTATTTTAGTCGTTAGACGTGGGATCGATGTAGGTCGCAGAATCATTTTTATTTAATACTGCGTTGGCAGGGTCTTGAACTCAAAACCTCTTGGCTCTGATATCATATTGAATCCATGCACCAGCCAAGTCATCCAAAAAGTCCGAACTGATGGAGGAAGGCGGGCAATATATTTCAACACTTCCCCTCACGTCTAGGCTATTTTAGTCGTTAGACGTGGGATCGATGTAGGTCGCAGAATCATTTTTATTTAATACTGCGTTGGCAGGGTCTTGAACTCAAGACCTCTTGGCTCTGATATCATATTGAATCCATGCACCAGTCAACTCATCCAAAAAGTCTGAACTGATGGAGGGAGGCGAGCAATATATTTCAACAGTTGCTGCCAGTTTCCTGCCGTTCCAGTACTATAAAGGATGACATTTTGAATGTCTACATGACCTTTAAAAATAGTACTCCGTCTGTTTGGAACAAACTGAGACATCCTTTTCCAAACGGAGGAGTATAACTTTTTCCATATGATACTCACTTTTTCCATATGATACTCTTACATAAGTACATAACACAATTAACACGCCTTTGTGCGAGTATTAAAAGGATGACGTTTTGAATGTTTACTTGACCATTCAAACTGTATGACCTTTTCCATTGTAGTCTTCTACACGACTAGCATACTACTGGCTTTGCACGTTAAAATAAATAATTCTTCCTACACAGTTTTGACAGCGTGTTTGGCAGCTTTAAGGAAAGCACATGGGGTAAGCGAGCATGTGATACTTATCTTCCGTTATCAAGTTGCCCAATAATCATTAATATATCTAATAAATCACATATACGACCATATCACCCTGTTAAAATGATGAAGTCTTCCTATCAAACATAGCAGCATATATATACCACCTAATCTTTTCTGCGCCATTAATTGCAAATGTTAGCAACGATTGTCACCAGTTGCTGGTTCTCCTGTCCAGCCCAGGTCCTGGAGAGCACAATCATCAACAACTTCTCGAAACGCCTGCATCTTCCACTCGGGACGGGCCGAGCGACTAAAATGTTCATCGGTGTATAAAGTTTCGTTGAAATCTCCCATACAGATCCATGCATCATGGAGTAATGAGAACAACGTTCGGTGGAAACGCCCACTCTGAGTCTTGATCGACTCTCCGCACCACAACATCAATGTGGCTAGTACTATAATTTTTCAGCTCGACAGACACATCTTTGGACTAAAACAGTCCTATGCCCCCACCAAGACCGATGTTGTTCACAGCAAAACAACTAAAGAAACCCAATGTAAGTTTCATGTTCTCAACTCTCTCAGCCCTAATCTTAGTTTCCATCACAAAGAGAAGGGCTGGACCTTCTTGCTTCACAACATTGTGAAGCTCGCGAACTGCCCCGGGGTTCCCAAGCCCCCGTCAGTTCCAGCTCATGCAATTCATTACTCCTGGCAAGGCATATTAGTAGCCGCTGCCGAATTATCAGAGTTCATTGGGGTTGGCTTCTTTTTATTTGGTACTTTTTCTGTGCCCTAATCCTCCTCTCCAACCCCATCCACAATCGGGTCGTTACTAGTGACATTCCCGTCCTTCTCCTTGGGTGGTTTGACAAGAGGGGCGTTGTCACCTTTTTGTACACATGCGGTGGCGCCCTCCCTTCTGCTTGGGTGCCTGGGTCCTTTTCCTTGGTGAATTCACCTTGGTTCCTCCATCTGCTACAGTGCTCCAGTTCATCGACTCATGCTTATTGCTCTTCCCTTGCTAGTTTTTAGATGAGGAACTATCGAACGATGCAGACTTCTTTTTCTACTCCGGTGACTGAGTCCCTTGCCAAAAGGTAGATCATCATGCTCATCCCTTATTCCCGGCATCAGACAAAATAAATCCGAGTGGCCCAAGTGACCACATGAAAAGAAAAAGTGGGGTATGTTCTCGTATTGTAAGTCATAAGGATCAATTTTCCCCCTCCTTGCAGAATCAATCAGCCACCTCCTCAATTGCTTGTCCACCTCCAGAGTAACTCAAGCATGCAGGTAGCCTCCGTTATGATTGAAGTGGATCAAAGTGGCATTCTTATCAATTTGCTTTGCAATCGCTTTACTCCATCACTCATCCCTAAGGTTGAAGGGGAGATTCACAACCCAGGCCCAAACTTGGAGTTTTTCAAACCTGAGCTCGGACGGTTGCATGCACTCATCAAACTCTGAGAGGATCACCGCATGCTTGCTGATGTGCCATGGACTCCCTTCCCACACACAATCGCGATCCCTCTTCATGGCAAATTCCGGCACAAAAGTATTCTCTCCTACTAAGCGGAAAAATAGTCCTTGAGGGTTTCCCCATGCCAGACGCAAGGCTTTGGAGATCGTCTGGATGTGTAGTATGTTTCGATGGAGCACTTTACCCGCGATCATCCACTTCTCCGTTGCGCGCTCAACTCTATCATCAAGAACCAACGGTGTTGCCTCTTCCTCCGTGATATCCAGCTTTCCCAATTGTTCCTGGAGACGAACCCTAGTGGACTTGGGCGAGAGTCCCCCCGCCCCCCCTCCGCCCTTGCTGCCGCCGCTTCCTGAGGGATCCTTCTCAAGCTTGCGATCTTGATCGCACCACGCCAATCAGATCGACATGCGCCGCCAAGGTCTACTAAACCCTAGTCGCCCTAGTCGCCTTGGAAGTGCTAGATCACTAACAAATTACATATACAACCATCTCAATCAATTAAAATGATGAGGTCGTGTCTACCAAACATACAAGTGTATATACCACCAAATATTTTTAGCACCATTGCAACTTTTAGCAACGGTTGCTTTTCATTCTAATCTAAACACAAGCCGTTGCCTTTTCTTTCTTTGCGCTCTGCGTGTCCTGGAAAATAATCCATATTTCGCATGCACGAGCATTGGATGTGCCTCGATGAACCTCGCCACAGCTATCGCATCGCTCTCATTGGCAGTGTGCGCTGCTGCACTGAGATGCGGCCTTCTTTCTCCTCCTTGCAAGACACAATCCACATGTTGGGTGCAAGGAACTCTGCCTTGATGTCTACTACACAACCTTCTTCTTGTAGACGTTGTTGGGCCTGCAAGTGCACAAGTTTGTAGGACAGTAGCAAATTTCCCTCAAGTGGATGACCTAAGGTTTATCAATCCATGGAAGGCGTGGGATGAAGATGGTCTCTCTCAAACAACCCTGCAACCAAATAACAAAGAGTCTCTTGTGTCCCCAACACACCCAATACAATGGTAAATTGTATAGGTGCACTAGTTCGGCGAAGAGATGGTGATACAAGTGCAATATGGATGGTAGATATAGTTTTTTGTAATCTGAAATAATAAAACAGCAAGGTAACTAATAATAAACGTGAGCGTAAATGATATTGCAATGATAGGAAACAAGGCCTAGGGTTCATACTTTCACTAGTGCAAGTTCTCTCAACAATAATAACATAGATAGATCATATAACAATCCCTCAACATGCAACAAAGAGTCACTCCAAAGCAACTAATAGCGGAGAACAAACGAAGAGATTATGGTAGGGTTCGAAACCACCTCAAAGTTATTCTTTCGGATCAATCTATTCAAGAGTTTGTACTAGAATAACACCTTAAGACACAAATCAACCAAAACCCTAATGTCACCTAGATACTCCATTGTTACCTCAAGTATCCGTGGGCATGATTATACGATATGCATCACACAATCTCAGATTCATCTATTCAACCAACACAAAGTACTTCAAAGAGTGCCCCAAAGTTTCTACCGGAGAGTCAAGACGAAAACGTGTGCCAACCCCTATGCATAGGTTCATGGGCGGAACCCGCAAGTTGATCACCAAAACATACATCAAGTGGCACATGATATCCCATTGTCACCACAGATAATCACGACAAGACATACATCAAGTGTTCTCAAATCATTAAAGACTCAATCTGATAAGATAACTTCAAGAGGGAAACTCAATTCATCACAAGAGAATAGAGGGGGAGAAACATTATAAGATCCAACTATAATAGCAAAGCTTGCGATACATCAAGATCGTGCCATAGAGAGAACACGAGAGAGAGAGAGAGAGAGAGAGAGAGAGAGATCAAACACATAGCTACTGGTACATACCCTCAGACCCGAGGGTGAACTACTCCTTCAGCCGGGATGATGAAGATGGCCACCGGTGGTGGGTTCCCCCTCCGGTGGGGTGCCGGAACGGGCTCCCGAGAGGTTTTTGGTGGCTACAGAGGCTTGCGGTGGCGGAACTCCCGATCTATCTTGATATTCGATATTTTTAGGGTACGTAGGCTTATATAGGCGAAAGAAGTCGGTCGGGGGAGCCTCGAGGGGCCACGAGAGGGTAGGGCACGCCCCCCTATCTCGTGGCTTCCTCGATGCTCTTCTGACGTGAACTCCAAGTCTCCCTGTCGTGGAATTAACACGTCAGATGTCCTCATGAAAGGACTTAGTCACGGAGCCATCGCTACGGGTTAGCTTGAAGGGGTTAAACCGGACAAGGGACACGAGAGTTTATACTAGTTCGGCCCCTTTGATGAAGGTAAAAGCCTACGTCTAGTTGTGATGGGATTGATTGGGTTTCGATGATCAGGGAGCAAATACGCCTTGCCTGAGTCTCGAGTTGTTGTCTGTCGTCCCTGAATCGCCGCCGGGTCGTCCCTTTATATACAAAGGTTGACGCCCGACCGGTCTACAGAGTCTCGAGGCCGACTCATACAAGGGTCCGGCTCGGTCTCTCCTTTCCTAACTTACAACACAAGTTTACATAACGATGGAGGTTTGCTATTACGAGCCCTAATCCGCCACTGGGCTCCGGGCCTCTAAGCTTCATAGTAAAACGCCATCTTTTGAGTCTTCATGGGCTTCAATACGGTTGAGGGTAAACCGGCCCCTCCTGGGCGCTTTATACTCAATAGTTATATCCCCAACATTAGGCCCCAGAGTGATTTGAATTTGTTCATATCAATCTTCAGTACTTAGAAAAAATCATGTGAACATCTTCCTTTGCTTCGCATAAACCGCCATGACGTCTTGTTTTATAAACTTTGTTAAACCGCCGTGACGTCATCCTCTGGATACAGCAACGGATCATCATGTTGTCATCTCTATAAAAAACGAATAAAAAGATTCCCTTCATTAATATCATCCCGGAAATCGAGGCGACAGCTGTGCCACTTGCCGGTTTGGACTCCTCGATTTTCGCGCCGGTCTTTATCTTCTTTCCCTGTTATAAATAACCCCAATAGGCACTTCCATTTTCCCCCTTTCTCCTCATCTTCTTCCTCGCGACCGAAGAACTCCAGCGCCGCCGCCGCCATCGATCTTCGAATCTGCACCGACCAAGGCCGCTCATCACCCTGTTTGTTCCAGAGATCCTGCCGCGCTCCTCCGCCGCCGAGTGGCCCTGGTAAGTTAACTTCCCTGTAACCCTAGATTTTTGTTAGGATTTTCGAGTTCATCCATGTCCACCACCGTTCCTTAGTTCTGCTGCAACCTTCTCCTTAGTCCGCTTACTGAGGGTGTATATATGCGCCTGCTAAGCTTTGATTTGCGGCTAGATTCATTTTGATAGTTCACCATCTCGTGGCTTCTTACTGCTCAAAACAGACTCTATCTGGATCTTTCCTGTTCCTCTTAGCGCCATTATAGGGTTCAGGAAACTTTTCTTTAGTTATCCATGGTAGATCTAAAATTATACTGCGATACTGTGAAACCTGTTTTTGTAACACTTAGTAGATTTTGAACCCAGGCCCTTCTTCCTACGAGCGGTTTAACCTTTTATAACCAATCCGCCATATATCATTAGCCCTCTCTTAAACCGCCAACTGAATCTGAACAACATTTTTCCGGTTTAACACTGAATAATACACTTAAACCGTTAATTGTAAACCGGCTTTTATTTCTCCTTTCAGTTTCCTTCCGAGATGACCAAACAATTCTCTGCTTGCAATTGGGTTCCGTCCCGGATTACGGAGACACAAATCAACAGATATGTCAGCACCGGCGCCTTAGCCTCAAAAAGGGTCCTTCACTGGCGAAATCCGGGCTCTGAATGCCCACCTGAACCTCAAGATGGAGAAGTGATTGTATTTATGCAACACTTAGACCGGGGATTCAGCCCGCCCGGATCAAAATTTTTCCGGGATGTCCTCGCAAGCTTCCAGCTCCATCCACAAGACATTGGACCAAACTCCGTGTCCAATATATGCAACTTTCAAGTATTCTGCGAAGTCTACCTTCAAGAAGAGCCATCTGTGGAGTTGTTCCGGGATTTTTTTCCACTTGAACCACCGTACAGAGTTCATTGATGGTCCCAACATAGAACTCGGTGGTGTTTCAATTCAGAAGAGGAAAGAAGTTGACTTCCCACATGCAAAACATCATAGCCATCCTAAAGATTGGAACTAGACTTGGTTTTACTGCCGGAACACTGCCCCTGATGGAGAAAATCCTTTGCCGGGTTACCGTCCGCACCGGCTTAGCAATGGTCACCCATTACCTTCACGCTTGTCCGCCGCGGAACGGAAAAACTTTGCACCTCAAATCGCCAAGCTCTGGGCTCTCATGGCCAATAGTTTGACTGGCATTGACCTTGTCCGCTGCTGGGTATCTTGGGGCATTTTGCCTTTAAGCCGCCGCCCCGGATTGATGCATGAATATACTGGCAACATCAAAGACCCTCAACGCTATCATGAAGTAGTAATGATGGATCTTGAAGTTACTGAATCTGTGAAGAAGATGCTCGATGAAACAATTACTTCATGCAGTTAAACTGGGTTGCCACCTTTTTGCGTCTCGAATCCACCGCCAGCGGTAAAGTTTATCTTAATATTTACTGACCCGCCTCCGCTTTAACTATGTGCTAACATTTCTTTGCCTTGATATCACAGGCCAACAGCTCCTTCTGGAAACAGACTAAACCGGCCAGGGCTCCTCGTGCCAAGACTAAGGCCACCAAGAAAATTTCCAAGAAGAAAACCGCCGAGTCTTCTGATCCGCCAGAAGTTGAGGAACCAGACGCAGAGGTAGAACTTGACTCACTTGGTTCCTTATTCGTACATCTTATTGACAATGATTATTCTCAGGATGATGCTGAGGCCAGCCATGCAGACCCTGTTGAGGTAATCACTCTTTCTTCCGATTCAGATCTTGTGCCGGTTCAAAGAGTTTGCCGCACAGTTCGGAAAGTAAAACACTCTCACCTCCTTGCTCATTTGGATCCAAAATTTTCTTTGAAGACACAACAAGCTGCAGAACATCGCACAACCCGGCACAGTGGCCAGCAAATCACCTTGTCCAGTTTACCAGATACACCAACCCGGAAACGTCGTCCAGAGGTGACTTGTTCTCCTGAAAAACTTTATCCTTTGAATGGTTTCTTCCGATGCACACTCAATCCGTCTGATCCGAATTATCAGGCATCTTCCAACTCGTCTGGCGGTTCATCAACCACTCAGCTGCCTCCCCTCAAGACCGTCGCTGGGTAAGTACACTATTCCTCAAGTTATTTCTTCATGCGTCGGTTTGCCATATTCTAACTTTTGGATGTTGTAGCGCCAAGGCCCGATTAAGTAAGAAAGCCTAGACCAACGGCCATACTGATGATGTTGATCCGGAGAAGACCCCAAAGAACGAGGGCGAAAATCCTGAGATTGCCACAAACCACTCTGCTCTACAAAATCCAGGTGCTGATGCTAACCCCCCAGAAGCTGAACCGGAGACACAGGTTGATACAGCAACTCCTCATACCATCCCTCCAAGTCAAACTGTTGATCCGCCAAGCCCTATTACCAAACCTTCGAGCCCTGCTGCCAAAGCGCCAAGCCCGGCTATGGAGAATGTCAATCCATCAAGCCCCGCCAAGGATGATGATGTTGTTATTACTGGCACGACATATACCACCCCAGGCAATCCAGTTGCTTTATCTAAGCATTCCACCAAGGATGAATTTGTGTTTATGAACAAGGGGAAAAGCAAAACCGACTTGTCAGACTATGCTGATTTATCTGCTTAGGACCTTTATTCCGGTTTCTTAAACCATCTCTTCACCAGCCGAGACTATGAGGCCGGTTTGGTAAATTTGATGAAGGAGCGCTATGAGGTAAACCATTTGATCCTTTATTCTATACCTTCATTGCATTGTAGCCCCCAAGGGCCGGTTTGTCTTTTAGAAAGTCAAACCAGGACTTTGTATATTCCATACTGTACTTTGTTAATTTTCCTTGTGTATTTTTGATCAAACACACATTAGCACCCAAGTGCCATGATTAAAACTTGTATTAATCCATGGGACTTCAAGAATCAGTAGAAAAAAGAATGATCCACATTAGCCCCCAAGTGCCAAGTGTATAACTGGTTATATGCTTGGGACTTTCAAAAAGGTATTGACATGCTCTTCTTACTGTTGCAGAGTGAGATAAATCAACAAGTCTCTCAAATTACCGATCTTCAAGAAAATCTGAAATCCCAACAAACAGAAACCACCAAGGCCAGGGATGAATTGAAAACCGCCTTAACCACCATGGAGTAGCTCAAAGAGTGGTTCCAGTCTGAGCGGGCCAACTGGGATGCCGAAAAGGCTGGATTGCTGAAGCGGGCGGAAGACGCTGAATCGGCTCTTAAACCGGTGACGGAAGAGCTTACGGGATCAAAGCGCCAAGTCAATGCCATGACTTTTGCAATATTTGGTAAGCACTGTTTACCAAGGCTTGATGAATATTCTGCTTTGAAATTTTTGCCGTTTAACTTGAAATCCTTAAACCGCTGTAGGTAGCCACATTGCTCATCTGGGCTCTGATATGCGGATGAAGCTCAAGGCCGCCTATACGCTAATTGAACAGCTGTATACCGGTGCCCAACGGGTTATCTGCACAACTTTTTATGACAATGCGTCCCCGACACTGATCAAGGATACTCTGGCTAGGTTATCTATGACGCCATCACAAATAGAAGTGGTGAAGCGATCCGCCGCCAGGGCTGGCGCTTTTTTAGCACTTACTCGAGCCAAAGGCATGGATAGCTGACCTTGATCCGGTCGATATTGCCAAGGGCTTTCCCAGTGAACAAGAAAATGGGGCAGTGTTTGATAACGACGCCATCAAACGTGTGACAAGGGAGATGTGTCCTCTGGCGAGTCAGCTGGCAGAAGAAGCAAACTTGACGGTTCACCGGTCCTTCTATGATGCTGACAACAAACGGGTTGAGGCTGTTATTCCGGAAGTGCAAAATCTTATCCCGCCAATCCGTAAGCACACTTACGCCCCTGACGTTGATCTGACTGAACTTATAAGTGAAGAAGTTGTCTTTCAGGCCTTAACCCGGATTGACTGGACCACCACTGATTTCCAGTCATTGGATGGGGAGGAGGAGGTTGAACCGACGCCAGATGACCCATCCACTTCGCGTCAATATGGCGACGAAGCTTGATCCGGCAATCTGGAGGATATTGCAGAAACTGTCCGGTTTAAAACAATTCCATTTTTTGGGCCATGAAGCGCCTTGTAATAGGGTAGCAAAAATACTTTGATCTGCTGCCATCGTTCAGTGGGAAATACTTTATGTGATCCGTCATGAATAGTTCAATGTTGCCTCATATATCATAGTATGCAATTCCTATGTCTGCATAAAAAGAACTGTCCTGGCGATTTACCGCCGGACGGGTCATAATGCCTAAGATAAAGCCTGATTGATAATCAAACCTTAAGAAATATGAAATAACTCATACATGTGATGTGATATCACGTTAGTTGGTTTGCCAACTTTGATTGTAATAAGGGTGAAGACCCAAATCTGGAATTTTGAATAACTCCATCATGTGTTGCGGGCGTATAATAAGTCATGCCGGGTTATAATGAACCTCAGATGATCAAAATTGGTGACGAGTAGTCAAAGCCAGGCCGGGTTATAAAACTCCGGTTTGATAATAAGGTCTGTCAACTTGTAGTTGAAAACCAAGCCGGTTTAAGGAACACCGGGCTAATAAGATGACTGAAAAGCCATACCAGGTCAGAGACACCGGTTTAACAAAGAATTTATCAAAAGAAAAATGACAAACGCAAATAAAACCGTGTAGTCGAGGCTTTTCAAGGGCTGCCAGGCCCAAATTCGAGGCTTTCATGGGCTGCCAGGTCGCTGAGTTAAACCATTTGACAAAGCCTTTTAAGATGGGCCTCCAACTGACCAATCACCGTTTTAACTTTGACAAGTTCAGGGTCTCAATGAGAGTAACTGTCAAACGTTCGGAGGGTCATGCCAGGATTACCTGGATAGGAGTGGTTTACTTGATGAAGGCAGGTTAACCCAGGGTTTTAGGTAAATATACTAGGCTTCCAAGCCATGGCTCGATACCCAGCTACAAGGGTCCTTTCAAACTCCTTGGTATTTGACACAAGGAGCCCCCCAAGTAACATGATGAGCTGTGCTCATTGGGTGCCTACGTTTGAGCTGTGCATAGCATCTAGACTCTCTTTGGCCCCATGGGTGTGAAGCTCCCAAGCTGTATTGTGGCATGATAGCCGGTTTAACAGTCAGTGCTTCGCTTTGTCGGCTGAAGCCCCCATGTAACTCAAAGTATATTTGAGAAGACACAGCAGAGGCCCTGCTTATAGCAAGGATGCTAGTTTACTTTATTGATCATAATATATACATTGTTAAAATATGTACATAAGAAAAGCCTATGTCTCAAGTGCAATAAGGTCGTAGGAGAGCTATGTTCCACGGCCGCCGGGTCTCTTCCTCAGGGTTGCGTGAGTTGTCTCGAACGTCAATGAAGTAGTATGATCTGTTGTGCAGATTTTTGCTGACCACAAAGGGCCCTTCCCAAGGTGGGGATAACTTGTGCATGTCGGTCTGATCCTTGATGAGCCGGAGCACCAAGTCACCTTCTTGAAAGGTTCTTGTCCTAACCCAACGACTGTCATAACGCTGCAGGTCTTGTTGATAAACCACCGATCGAGCCAGAGCCATGTCCTGTTTCTCATCTAACAGATCCAGCGCCTCTTGGCGTGCTTGCTCGTTGTCCGCTTCAACATAGTTAGCAACCCGGGGCGAGTCATGACGAATATCACTTGGGAGGACCGCCGCTGCCCCGTACACCATGAAGAAAGGTGTGTATCCTGTTGAACGATTGAGGGTGGTGTTGATGCTCCATAAGACAGAAGGTAATTCTTCCACCCAACAACCCAGCGTCCGCTTCAAGGGAATCATGAGCTGGGGTTTAATACCTTTCAAGATTTCTTGATTGGCTCTCTCTGCTTGACCATTGGATTGAGGGTGCGCCACAGATTCTAAGTTAAGCCAGATGTGCTCTCTCTGACAGAAATCTTCCATCTCACCTTTAGAAAGGTTTGTGCCATTATCCGTAATGATGCTGTGTGGAAAGCCAAAGCAGAAGATAATCTTTTTGAGAAACTGAACCGCCGTAGCCGCATCACACTTGCTGACAGGCTCCGCTTCAACCCACTTGGTGAATTTATCAACCGCCACCAATAGGTGGGTCTTCTTATCCTTGGAACGTTTGAAGGGTCCCACCATATCAAGCCCCCAAGTGGCAAAAGGCCAAGTGATAGGAATCATCCGTAGTTCTTGAGCCGGAACATGAGCTTTCCATGAAAACTTTTGACAAGCATCACATCGCTTTACCAGATCCTCCGCATCAGCATGAGTTGTCAGCCGGTAGAACCCATGTCGAAAAGCCTTTGCAACCAGGGACTTTGAACCGGCATGATGACCACAATCCCCTTCATGAATTTCTCGTAGGATCTCTTGGCCTTCTTCTGGAGAAACACAACGCTGAAATACGCCTGAAACGGTACAAGGTGTAACTCGCCATTGTGAATAACCATGGACTTGGATCGTCAGACTATTTGCCGAGCTAGAACTTCATCATCTGGTAACTCGCCACTACTAGGGAAAAGCCTATACACATAATCTTATCAGCAGCGCACTTTAAAATAAGGCGCTGCTGCTAATTAGCAGTAGAGTGCTCAGGAGTAACTCGCCGCTGAAACAAATATAGCAGTAGCGCGCCCGTTCAAAGATGCGCTACTGCTATAATTCCCACGAGGCCGCCATGAGGCTAGTTATAGCAGCAAAACGTTATAACGACGGGCGCTACTGCTACGTAGCATAGTAGCAGCGCATTTCTCCAATAAGCGCTACTGCTAAATTTACTACAAAAATTTAGCCTCATCTCCTCTATCCGATCCACTCACACAGTCACACACTAGCTCACTGGATCCCCTCTCAATCCACCGCGCCGGTCCACCCCCATCGCCCCTCCTCCGTCTGCGCCACCGTCACCTCCTCCTCCTTGCTGGACTCGGTACCGGCCTCCTCCTCCGTCCTCCCTCTCCACTCGCCGCTGGCCGGACCCTCCTCGCTCCGCCTTCCTCCTCCGTCCTCCCTCCACTGGCCGCGCCGGCCGGCCCCTCCTCGCTCCGCCTTCCTCCTCCATCCTACTCTCTTCTCCCTCCTCGAGTCGCCCCTCCTTCTCCCTCCTGCCCGCTACATTTTGATTTAGTAGCTAGGCTAGTTCATATGCAACATTTTGATTTAGTTGATATGATTTAGTTGATTTAGTAGGCTAGTTGATTTAGTTGACTTAGAACATTTTGATTTAGTTGATTTAATAGGCTAGTTCATTTATTTGATTTACTTGACTTAGAACATTTTGATTTAGTTGATTTAGTAGGCTAGTTCATTTAGTTGATTTAGAACATTTTGATTTACTTGATTTAGTAGGCTAGTTGATTTAGTTGATTTAGAACATTTTGATTTAGTTGATTTAGTAGGCTAGTTGATTTAGTTGACTTAGAACATTTTGATTTAGTTGATTTAGTAGGCTAGTTCATATGCAACATTTTAATTTAGTTGATATGATTTAGTTGATTTAGTAGGCTAGTTGATTTACTTGACTTAGAACATTTTGATTTAGTTGATTTAGTAGGCTAGTTGATTTAGTTGATTTAGAACATTTTGGTTTACATTTTGATTTAGTTGATTTAGTAGGCTAGTTGATTTAGTTGACTTAGAACATTTTGATTTAGTTGATCGTTAATCCTTTGCTCATATTGCTTTAGGAAAAATGGCGCCACCACCACCACCACTATGTCGACTGTGCAAGTCAAGATGCGCTAGCGGCCTTGCAACTGGCAAGCTGTTCGACATCTACTTCCAGCCGAGTTTTCGTCATGCGGCGGTAAGAAATTAGATGAAATGTAATAACTATTTTGTGTTTAGTGTTGGCATTACTGCATTGTGTCATTTTGCTTATTTTACATAGATCGTCCCATGCAATGTGAGGTTGAAATTCAACAAGATGACAGGAGACACTGTGACATTTGAGGCTCCTGGGGGGCCGTACACTATGGAGGTCGAGAAAGGACGCAATATGTCACAGATTGGAGGAGATGAATGGGCCCGTTTCGTCGCTCGCATGCGTCTTACAGGTGGTGAGTTGATCAGCTTCTCCTTCCGAGCTGAAAGACCCAAGCTAGCTGTCATTTATCTCAACCTGGTGGAAGATGATGAAGATGACGAAGATGATGAAGATGATGAAGATAATGAGGACCCACTCGATGAAGATGATGAGGACCCACTTCATGAAGCCATCCTAGCTCAAAGAACAAGGCTGAGTGAGGAGGAGGTGTCCAACCTGTGGGACATAATTCCGCCACGTGCTGACTTTGTCGGGGTGCCATTCGTGACTCGCTTGACAAATACCATGGTTGATCGACATGATATGGTATGTTATACTTACAAATGCAAATTATCCGATGAATTACTTAGTGTACAATCCAATGATATGGTATGTTGTGTGGAATCTAGTCGATGATATGTTTTAGTGTAGAGTTCGATCACATGCTTATTAGTGTAGAATCTAACGAAACTATTAATAGTGTAGATAATCCATATGTACTTATTTGCGAGGCTATTTATTAATTGATATGTTTTTTTTATTCAGAAATTGGCAAAGAGCATATCTGTGAGTTATGGTATCGAGCCTGATCAAGAAGGCTCGGCTGGACTACGCCTTACTGCATGGGGCTCCGTCACAACCTGTACTTACCGCGTGGACACGAACGGTCGCACACACTTAAACTCGGTTGGGTGGAAGAAATTCCTCGATGGCAAGAATCTTCGTGTTGGACAGGCCATCCTAATTACTATCAGGAACACCAACCGCCCAGGCTTAAGGATGATGATTGTCTTCGATATCATCTAGAACTACATATGTGTGTGTGGCTATATCATCTAGAACTACATATGTGTGTGTGGCTATATCATCTAGAACTACATATGATGATTGTCGTCGATATCATCTAGAACTACATATGATGATGGCCGTTGATATGACCTTGTACTGCTTGAGGATGCATGTTGACTATGCATGAAATTGTTATCTAGTACTCCCTCCGTTCCAAATTACTCGTCATGGTTTGAACTAAAACCACGACGAGTAATTTGGAACGAAGGGAGTACTACCTAGTAATGGTTTATGAATTTGATATCTACTAGCAGTACCTAGTATCTAGTATCTAAAAGGGAAACTGAAAAGGAAAGGGGTAATGGGAAAATGATGAAAGATATAGCAGTAGCGAGGGATGGCGAAATCGCTACAGCTAGGTAATAGTAGCGCGTTCTTAAAAAGCGCTGCTGATATCGTAGAGAGTAGTAGCGCGGGTAACTGCCGCGCTACTACTATGAGTTAGCTGTAGCGCCTTATTAGTAGCACGGCCACCCACGCTGCTGCTAGCCTCAAAACCCGCGCTACTACTAGGGTTTTCCCTAGTAGTGCGCCCCGGTTCATATATGCCAGATATGGAACCGTCCAATCCGGCACAAGTGTAAAGCATCCACCAATTGAGCCTCCGGATCAGGAACAGCCAAATCCTCTTCTGTAGGCAACTTAACAGACGGGTTATGCAAGATATCTAAAAAGGTATTGGGAGGTACCGGTTTGCGCTGAGATCCAAGCTGGCTTAAAGCGTCTGCTGCTTCATTTTTGCGCCGATCGATATGCTCAACCTGATACCCTTTGAAGTGACCCTCCACAATATCCACCTCCCGTCTGTAAGCCGCCATGAGTGGGTCCTTAGAGTCCCAAGTACCAGAAACTTGCTGAGCCACCAGATCAGAATCTCCAAAACAACGAACTCGACTTAAGTTCATCTCTTTAGCCACCCGGAGACCATGGAGTAAAGCTTCGTACTTAGCTGCATTGTTAGTACAGGGAAACATCAAGCTGAGAACATAGCAAATTTTATCACCTCGAGGGGAAGTAAGGACAACTCCAGCCCCCGAGCCTCCAATTGCCTGGATCCATCAAACTGAATAGTCCAGTATGTATTATCCGACTTGTCCTCTGGTGCTTGCAACTCAGTCCAATCATTGATAAAATCCACAAGTGCTTGGGATTTGATGGCTGTTCGAGGCACATACTTCAAACCGTGTGGACCAAGCTCAATTGCCCACTTTGCAACCCGGCCAGTGGCTTCTCTGTTTTCAATTATGTCACCAAGAGGAGAAGAACTAACCACTATGATGGGATGGCCTTGAAAGTATTGCTTGAGCTTTCGACTTTCCATAAAAACTCCATACACCAACTTCTGCCAATGTGGATAGCGTTGTTTTGATTCAATCACGACTTCACTGATGTAATACACAGGTCGTTGAACTAGATACTCCTTCCCTGCCTCCTTACGCTCAATCATAATTGCCACACTGACCGCTCGGGCATTGGAAGCTACGGTTAATAGCAAGGGCTCATTATCAATCAGAGCTGCAAGAACCGGCGGAAAAAAAAATTCAACCAACTACCGCTTTAACTCCTCAAAATCCACATTAGCTGCATCACTCCAGACGAAATTGTCTGTCTTTTTCAACATCTGATACAAAGGAATTGCCTTCTCTCCCAAACGACTGATAAACCGGCTAAGGGCTGCAATCCGACCTGCTAGACGCTGAACATCATTGATACACTTTGGTTTATCCGGGGATGTAATTGCTTTGATTTTTTCTGGATTAGCCTCAATGCCTCTGTTGGATACCAGAAAGCCCAAGAGCTTGCCTGCCGGAACACCAAAAACACATTTATCCGGATTGAGCATCATTTTGTAAACCCAAAGATTGTCAAACGTCTCCTTGAGGTCATCTATCAATGTTTCCTTCTTCCTGGATTTGACCACAATGTCATCCACATAGGCATGAACATTACGCCCAATCTGTGTATGGAGACAATTCTGCACACAACGCTGATAAGTTGCCTGGGCACTCTTGATCCCAAAGGGCATAGAAACATAGCAGAAGGCTCCAAAGGGAGTGATGAAGGCTGTCTTATCCTGGTCCTTAACTGCCATCTTGATCTGATGATAACCTGAATAAGCATCCAGGAAACTCAGGCGCTCACAACCCGCCGTCGCATCAATAATCTGATCAATATGTGGGAGAGCAAAGGGATCGGCCGGACAAGCTTTATTCAATTCGGTGTAGTCCACAAACATACGCCAAGTGCCGTTTTTTCTTGAGAACAAGTACCGGATTAGCCAACCATTCAGGGTGAAATACTTTAACGATAAACCCAGCAGCCAACAGTCGAGCTACCTCTTCACCAATTGCCTTGCGTCTTTCCTCATTAAAGCAACGAAGAAATTGCTTGACCGGTTTAAACTTGGGATCAATATTAAGAGTGCGCTCAGCGAGTTCCCTCGGTACACCTGGCATGTCAGAAGGCTTCCATGCAAAAATGTCCCGGTTCTCACGGATGAACTCGATGAGCACGCTTTCCTATTTCGGATCCAGATTTGTGCTGATGCTGAACTACTTGGACGAATCGCCAGGAACGAAGTCAACAAGTTTAGTCTCATTAGCCTGTTTGAAATGCAGGGTTGGGTTATGCTCAGTGGTGGGCTTCTTCAGAGGGGTCATGTCGGCCGGATCAACATTTTCCTTATAAAATTTCAGCTCCTCTGTAGCACAAACCAACTCAGCATAGGCCACATCACCTTCCTCGCAATCCAAAGCAATTTTACGACTTCCGTGAACCATGACGGTCCCCTTGTGACCCGGCATCTTGAGCTGTAAGTAAATATAACATGGCCTTGCCATGAACTTTGCATAAGCCGGTCGCCCAAACAGTGCATGGTACGGGCTCTGGATCCTTACCACTTCAAAGGTCAATGTCTCGGACCGGGAATCGTGCTCATCACCAAACACAACCTCCAAAGCGATCTTACCAACAGGATGTGCTGATTTACCTGGTACCACACCATGAAAAACAGTGTTGGACGGTTTAAGACTCTTGTCTGTCAACCCCATGCGACGGAAGGTCTCGTAATACAAAATGTTGATACAGCTTCCTCCATCCATGAGTACCTTGGTGAACTTATAACCTCCTACCTGAGGTGCCACCACCAAAGCCAGGTGACCCGGATTGTCAACCCGGGGCGGATGATCCTCTCTACTCCATACAATAGGTTGTTCGGACCACCGGAGATAACGTGGTACTGCCGGTTCAACGGCATTAACTGCCCTCTTGTGAAGCTTATGATCACGCTTGCACAAACTAGTGGTAAACACATGATACTGCCCACCATTCAACTGCTTTGGGTGACTCTGGTAACCCGACTGCTGCTGATTTCCTTGATTATTTTGCTGGTTATTAGCACCTTGGTTGTTCTGGTTGCCCTGATTATTCTGAAATCCAGAGTTTGAACCGCCGCCACTGTGAAAACCTGGACCTGAACCGCCGGATGGACCCTGATCGTACCGGAAAAGACCTGAGTTTTTGAACTCCTTCATAATATGACAATCCTTCCAGAGATGCGTTGCAGGAACTTCCTTGGTCCCATGCTTTGGGTAGGGCTGATTCAACAAACGCTCCAGATTCATTCCCCCGCCACGCTGGGGCGGTTTACCCTTACGACGCTGCACATTAGCATTAGCTACAAAATCTGAATCCGCTTTACGCTTACCATTATTCCCATGGCCTCCTTGGTTGTGCTGCTGTCCCTTGGCACCAATTTTCTTCTTTCCCTTCTCCTATTTCTCCTCATTAGAATTGGGATCCTTGGTATTATCAGAATCTGCGTATTGACCAAGGCGGCCATGAGGGTGCCCAAGTCATCGCAATGGCGCTTGAGCCATCCCAACTTCATCTTTAGTGACTTAAACCGGCAATTGCGTTCCAGAGTGAAGATTGCCTGACCAGCGTTAATCCGGTCTGAAGAATGCAAAACTTTTGAAACCCGACGCACCCAATGAGTGGTTGACTCGTTCTCCCCTTGAACACAGGCATCCAGATCCACAATAGACATGGGCTGTTTGCAGGTGTCTTTGAAATTGGCTATAAACCGGGCCTTTAACTGGTCCCACGATTCGATGGAGTTAGCTGGTAAGTTTTTCAACCAAGTCTTCCAACATCATCGTGAAATACTTGGCACAGGCCACTTCATGCACGTCCAGCATCTCCATTGCCATCTCATAACTTTCGACCCACGCCTCAGTTGGTTGATCCGCCATGTAATTCGGCACTTTACGTGGACCCTTGAAATCTTTAGGCAGTCGCACATTGTGTAGAGCCGGAATGAGACAAGGCACTCCCCAGGAGCTAAAG
Organism: Triticum dicoccoides; assembly: GCF_002162155.2. Lineage (NCBI taxonomy): Eukaryota > Viridiplantae > Streptophyta > Magnoliopsida > Poales > Poaceae > Triticum > Triticum dicoccoides. The sequence goes on from NC_041387.1 coordinate 677,018,914, forward strand.
GCTAACCCGGTACCACGGTCTACTGACGCCACAGGTTGAACCGGGGCGGTTTGATAACGACCTGCATGCTGTGCTGCCAAAGCGGGCTCCCTTCGTGCCCTGCCATTATCCACCACATCCTGAGCATTCACTTCACCACGTGCCAGATTGGGCCCTTGGGGAATATTCCGCTGCCGTGCACTGCTAGACACCTCCGGTTCCTCCATGTGCCTACTGTAAACTTTTGCTCGGACGAGGAGTGGAATGAATTCTATCCCAACTGTAGGAATAAGCATGCTGCTGCACCACGGCGGTTTGAAGAAGATCTCTGACCCGCCTGTCTCAATTGCTGCCAGCGAATCGCCCTCCATCGGAATAGCTGCCAAGCATGATGCTGCAGCAATCATATTATCCAAAGGACTTGAGAAGTGACCCAGTGGAGTAGGCGCGTATTGCGGCGGGTTATCTGTTCGTCGAGGTGGTTCCATCGTCCGTGGTTTATTCGGTGCTTCCCTTGGTGCGTCAGTCCGGTTTGTGGCTACCGTATTACTTGGCCCAGCCCCTGGCTTGTTGAAAAGATTCATTCCCTCGTAGACTGATGGCAGACGTGACCGATACTTTCTCCGCATTACGTCATGTGTTGCATTATGATCCAACAGGAGTCGGTAGTTCTGCGCCTGTATTTGTTGTGACTGGGCATCCAAAGCGGCCCGTTCTTCAGCCAATCTAGCGTCCTCCGTTGCTAGATCCTCCTTGGCCTGTGTTATCTGGTCCTTCAGCTTCACAATATTTGCATTATGCTAATCCTGTGTCTCCGGGGTAACTGCCGTGGTCAACGAGGTAGCCCAGGCGTCCATCAAACCAGAGAGGACTTGAGCCGGTCGGCGCGCCGGGCCTCCTGCCGCGGCTGCTGATCCGATATTCATTGCTGCTGTGGATGAAGACTGCAGAGTGGGCTGTGTTCCGGCCATGAAAACAGCAACCCGACTCGGTGGTTCAAAAAGATCCGGAATACTGTTACCATCGGAATATCCTTCAAACACACCATCCTGAACTTGGTATAGGGACTCGGTTTCACCAGTGGTTGACTCGTCATCAGAATAAATAACCGTCTCGCCTTCAGACACCGGCTCAGATCCGATCCCATAGACACATCCTACGAACGCACGCTTCATGGCGGGTTTCACCCGGGAAGGGCTTGCACGCTGAGCCGTCTCGACGAGGTCGGTGTAGACGTCCGGCTCAGGGCCCGGTTCACCGATCTTGCCAATGAAGACGTGAATTCCGCCAAAGTGGACCCGGTATCCGTACTCGATTGAGCCGGCCTCGGGGCCCCATCCTTCGTCATTGATGTAGAGCTTGCCGCGACGACTGTTGGTCATCCGGCCGACCACGTACCCCTTAAGTCCTTAAGAGCAGCCCTTCAAGAACTCGACACCATCGTGCGATAGCCCCATGGTGGGCGCCAACTATCGTGGAATTAACACGTCAGGTGTCCTCATGAAAGGACTTAGTCGCGGAGCCATCGCTACGAGTTAGCTTGAAGGGGTTAAACCGGACAAGGGACACGGGAGTTTATACTAGTTCGGCCCCTTCGATGAAGGTAAAAGGCTACGTCTAGTTGTGATGGGATTGATTGGGTTTCATGATCAGGGAGCAAATACGCTTTTCTGAGTCTCGAGTTGTTGTCTGTCGTCCCTGAACCACCGCCGGGTCGTCCCTTTATATACACAGGTTGACGCCCGACCGGTCTATAGAGTCCCGACGCCGACTCATACAAGGGTCCGGCTCGGTCTCTCCTTTCCTAACTTACAACACAAGTTTACATAATGATGGCGGTTTGCTATTACAGACCCTAATCCGCCACTGGGCTCCGGGCCTCTAAGCTTCATAGTAAAACGCCATCTTCTTAGTCTTCATGGGCTTCAATACGGTTGAGGGTAAACCGGCCCCTCCTAGGCGGTTTATACTCAATAGTTATATCCCCAACACTCCTGGATCATATTCTTCCTGAAAATCACGCTCCCGAAGGTTTCATTCCGTTTGGACTCCGTTTGATATTCCTTTTCTTTGAAATACTGAAACAGGCAATAAAACATCAATATGGGCTGGGCCTCCGGTTAATAGGTTAGTCCCAAAAGTAATATAAAAGTGTATAATAAAGCCCATAATCATTCAAAACATATAATAAAATAGCATGAATGCTTCATAAATTATAGATACTTTGGACATATATCAGCATCCCCAAGCTTAATTCCTACTCGTCCTCGAGTAGGTAAATGATAAAGAAAGAATTTATGAAGTGTGAATGCTAGAAGATGCACAAGTTTGATCAATGATAATTTCAGTCACTGTTTCTAGCATGATTATATGTCATAACAGTAGTTCATCTCATAAAACATCTCACGAATAAGTAACAAGCAATTCTCATGTTAAAGCATAGACCATAAACTTTCTTGAAAACTAGCAAACTTCATTCTTAGTCATCAAACAATTGCAGTTCATCTTATTTTCGGGAATAGCAAACTCCACATACTCAACTATCATATTGTCTTCTACAATCACTAACACTCACGCAATACTAATGGTTATTGAGTTTCAATCGGACACTGAGAAATATAGGGGCTTATTGTGTTGCCTCCCAACGTATTCACCTTTGGGTGATGTCAACAATAATAGTTCATGCTAACTTACATACAATTGGATATATATATATCAGGATCACCCCAACACAAAGTGCTTGCCAAAGGATAAAATGAAAGAGGGAAAGGTGAAGATCACCTTGACTCTTGCATAAAAGTAAAAGACATAAAGTAAACGATAGGCCCTTCGCAGAGGGAAGCAGAGGTTGTCATGCGCTTTTAGGGTTGGATACACAAAATCTTAATGCGAAAGAACGTCACTTTATATTGCCACTTGTATATGGACCTTTATTATGCAGTCCTTCGCTTTTATTGCTTCCATAAAAAGATCGTACAAAGTTATTTTCTCCGCACTAATAAGTCATGCATATTTAGAGAGCAATTTTTATTGCTTGCACCGATGACAATGTACTTGAAGGATCTTACTCAATCCATAGGTAGGTATGGTGGACTCTCATGGCAAAAACTGGGTTTAGGGATATTTGGAAGCACAAGTAGTATCTCTACATGGTGCAAGTAATTTTGGCTAGCATGAGGGGGAAAGGCAAGCTCAATATGTTTGAATGATCCATGACAATATACTTTAACTGAGATGTGAGAAAACATAACCCATTACGTTGTCTTCCTTGTCCAACATCAACTCTTTAGCATGTCATACTTAATGAGTGCTCACAATTATAAAAGATGTCTAGGATAGTATGTTTATATGTGAAATATCTCTTCCTTCAATATTCTTTCATGAATTTTTCAAATGACCAATACTATGCTTGCTAACCTTCAATAAATTTACAACCTCTACTTCTTAGATGTGAAGTCATTACTTCCCATGGGATAAGCAAATGAGACATATGTAATTTCAGATTTATGACAATCAACTCATTCAACCATATACTCATAGGATATAAGTGAAGCACACGAGTAAATGACAAACTACTCCAAAAAGATATAAGTGAAGATCAATGAGTAGCTAAATAATTACGTAACTATGTGAAGACTCTCTCTCATTAAAGAATTTCAGATCTTGGTATTTTATTCAAACATCAAGCAAAGCAAAATAAAATGACATTGCATGGATAGCACAACTCATGTGAAGAAGCAAAAACTTAGGCTCAATAGATACTAACCGATAGTTTGTTGAAGAAGAAAGGTGGGATGCCTACCGGAACATCCCCAAGCTTAGATGCTTGAGACTTCTTGCAATATTATCTTCGGGTGGCTTTGGCATCCCCAAGCTTGAGCTTTTATGTCTCCTTAATTCCTCTCATATCATGGTTTCTCTTATTTTTATCAAAAACTTCATCCACAACAAACTCAACAAGAACTCGTGAGATAGGTTAGTATAAACCAATGCAAAACCTTATCATTTTCTACTGTAACAAATCACTAAAATTATTATTCAACATTGCATACTAAATGCCTCTACATATTCAATACTACTATCCTCAAATAGAATCATTAAACAAGCAAACACATGCAAACAATGCAAACATAAGAGCAATCTACCAAAACAGTACAGTCTGTAAAGAATGCACGATTCATCATACTTCCCTAACTCCAAAAATTATGAGAAAAATACTAATCTATAGAAGATTTATCAGAGCTCAATATTCAAAAAGATTCAACCTTATATCCTTCCCTTACTTCTCTAGGGAATTTTTGCAACAGCGGTAAACTTTCTGTTTTGAAACAGCAACATGTATACTGGCAAAATAAGCATGGTAAAGGCTATCATTGACATTTTTATTGAAAATATAGATGCAAAACATTATTCTAAATAACATCAAGCAAATACTAACAAAAGAAAATGACGCTCCAAGGAAAACACATATCATGTGGCGAATAAAAATATCGCTCCAAGTAAAGTTACCGATGAACGAAGACGAAAGAGGAGATGCCATCCAGGGCATCCCCAAGCTTAGGCTCTTGGTTGTACTTGAATATTACCTTGGAGTGCCTTGGGAACCCCCAAGCTTAGGCTCTTGCCACTCCTTATTCCATAGTCCATCGAATCTTTACCCAAAACTTGAAAACATCAACCACACAAAACTCAAAACAAAACTCGTAAGCTCTGTTAGTATAAGAAAATAAAACCACCACTTAGGTACTGTAATGAACTCATTCTCAATTCATATTGGTTTAATATATACTGTATTCTAACTTCTCCATGGTTCATACTCTCCGACACTACTCATAGATTCATCAAAATAAGCAAACAACACAATGAAAACAGAATCTGTCAAAAACAGAACAGTCTGTAGTAATCTGTATCAAACGTATACTTCTGTAACTCTACAATTCTGAAATAAATTTCTGGACCTGAGTAATTTGTCTATTAATCATCTGCAAAACGAATCAACCTAAAAGCACTCTTCAGTAAAAAATGGCAGCTAATCTCGTGAGCGCTAAAGTTTCTGTTTTTCACAGCAAGATCAGATAAACTTCACCCAAGTCTTCCCAAAGGTTCTACTTGGCACAAACACTAATTAAAATATGAAACCACATCTAACCAGAGGCTAGATTAATTATTTATTACTAAACAGGAACAAAAAGCAAGGAACAAAAGTAAAGTTGGGTTGCCTCCCAACAAGCGCTGTCGTTTAACGCCCCTAGCTAGGCATGACGAAATGATGCTCACATAAAAGATAGGAATTGAAACATAAAGAGAGCATCATGAAAAATATGACTAGCACATTTAAGCCTAACTCACTTCCTATGCATAGGTATTTTGTGAGAAAACAACTTATGGGAACAATAATCAACTAGAATAGGAAGGTAAAACAAGCAAATCTTCAAGATTTTCAACACATAGGGAGGAAACTTAATATTTTTGAAATTCCTACAAGCATATGTTCCTCCCTCATAATTTTCAGTAGCATCATGAATGAATTCAACAATATAACCAGCACCTAAAGCATTCTTTTCATGATCTACAAGCATAGAAAATTTACTATTCTCCACATAAGCAAAATTCTTCTCATGAATAGTAGTGGGAGCAAACTCAACAAAATAATTATCATGAGAGGCATAATCCAATTGAAAACTAAAATCATGATGAAAAGTTTCATGGTTATCATTATTCCTAATAGCATACAAGTCATCACAATAATCATCATAGATAGCAACTTTGTTCTCATAATCAATTGGAACCTCTTCCGAAATAGTGGAATCATCACTAAATAAAGTTGACACTCTTCCAAATCCACTTTCATGTTCATCACAATAAGATTCAACATCCTCCAAAATAGTGGGATCACTACTTCCTAAAGTTGACACTCTTCCAAACCCACTTTCATCAATATAATCATCATAAATAGGAGGCATGCTTTCATTATAATAAATTTGCTCATCAAAACTTGGGGGACAAAATATATCATATTCATCAAACATAGCTTCCCCAAGCTTGTGGCTTTGCATATCATTAGCATCATGGATATTCAAGGAATTCATACTAACAACATTGCAATCATGCTCATAATTCACATATTTTATGCCAAGCATTCTATGTAATTCTTCTTCTAGCACTTGAGCACAATTTTCCTTTCCATCATTCTCACGAAAGATATTAAAAAGATGAAGCATATGAGACAAACTTCACTCCATTTTTTTGTAGTTTTCTTTTATAAACTAAACTAGTGATAAAACAAGAAACAAAAATATTCGATTGCCAGATCTAAAGATATACCTTCAAGCACTCACCTCCCCAGCAACGGCACCAGAAAAGAGCTTGATGTCCACTACTCAACCTTCTTCTTGTAGACGTTGTTGGGCCTGCAAGTGCACATGTTTGTAGGACAGTAGCAAATTTCCCTCAAGTTGATGACCTAAGGTTTATCAATCCATGGGAGGCGTAGGATGGAGATGGTCTCTCTCAAACAACCCTGCAACCAAATAACAAAGAGTCTCTTGTGTCCCCAACACACCCAATACAATGGTAAATTGTATAGGTGCACTAGTTCGGCGAAGAGATGGTGATACAAGTGCAGTATGGATGGTAGATATAGGTTTTTGTAATCTTAAATAATAAGAACAGCAAGGTAACTAATGATAAACGTGAGCGTAAACGGTATTGCAATGATAGGAAACAAGGCCTAGGGTTCATACTTTCACTAGTGCGAGTTCTGTCAACAATAATAACATAGATATATCATATAACAATCCCTCAACATGCAACAAAGAGTCACTCCAAAGCCACTAATAGTGGAGAACAAACGAAGAGATTATGGTAGGGTACAAAACCACCTCAAAGTTATTCTTTTGGATCGATTTATTCAAGAGTTCGTACTAGAATAACACCTTAAGGCAAAAATCAACCAAAACCCTAATGTCACCTAGATACTCCATTGTCACCTCAAGTATCCGTGGGCATGATTATACGATATGCATCACACAGTCTCAGATTTATCTATTCAACCAACACAAAGTACTTCAAAGAGTGCCCCAAAGTTTCTACCGGAGAGTCAAGTCGAAAACGTGTGCCAACCCCTATGCATAGGCTCATGGGCGGAATCCGCAAGTTGATCACCAAAACATATATCAAGTGGCACATGATATCCCATTGTCACCATAGATAATCACGACAAGACATACATTAAGTGTTCTCATATCATTAAAGACCCAATCCGATAAGATAACTTCAAGAGGGAAACTCAATTCATCACAAGAGAATAGAGGGGGAGAAAGATCATAAGATCCAACTATAATAGCAAAGCTCGCGATACGTCAAGATCGTGCCATAGAGAGAACACGAGAGAGAGAGAGATCAAACACATAGCTATTGGTACATGCCCTCAGCCCTGAGGGAGAACTACTCCCTCCTCGTCATGGAGAGCGGCGAGATGATGAAGATGGCCACCGGTGATGGGTTCCCCCTCCGGCGGAACTCCCGATCTATCTTGATATTCAATGTTTTTAGGGTACGTAGGCTTATATTGGCGAAAGAAGTCGGTAGGGGGAGCCTTGAGGGGCCCACGAGAGGGTAGGGCGCGCCCAGGGGGGTGGGCGGGCCCCCCTATCTCGTGGCTTCCTTGATGATCTTCTAACGTGAACTCCAAGTCTCCCGGATCATATTCTTCCTAAAAATCATGCTCCCAAAGGTTTCATTCCGTTTGGACTCCGTTTGATATTCCTTTTCTTCGAAATACTGAAACAGGCAATAAAACAGCAATATGGGCTGGGCCTCCGGTTAATAGGTTAGTCCTAAAAGTAATATAAAAGTGTATAATAAAGCCCATAATCATTCAAAACAGATAATAAAATAACATGAATTCTTCATAAATTATAGATACGTTGGAGATGTATCACGCCTCCTACTGGCTCCTGATGTATGCAACATCTTTCATGAGTTGTCCGTCCACATCTTTCACAAGCATCTATGTTAGCATCATTAGGCAAACTCGATTCACCCCTCTCTTACTTATCTTGATCATCTACTGGAATGCCAATTTTTTTGGCCATTTCAGTGTCAGCCATTGGTGCATTGACCAAATCAGTAGTGTCTTCTAATTTTACTGAATTGCAATCAACACACACAACCCTTGCAGCATCATGACAGCCCTCTTGTGCATCTTGATTAGCCCCCTCTATTACTGTCACTTCACCCGTACACATGGGCGTTATCTATCTCTGTGAAGTCCAATCCTCATCTACCATCTGCCAATCCAACTTTGAGGGCACATATCCAACCTTAGGATCTGATTTCATACCAATGAGCTATGCATGAAAGGTAGTCTGTTTGCTTGCCCAGCTATCTTGCCGATCGATTTCATTAACCATCTCTTCACTATTCTCAATTCTCACATACTCAGCCTTTCAATTATCAAACTGTAACAATGCTAGCTATCTCTTGATCTGGACCCCAAAAAATGCTCTCCCCAATTTTCTGCACAACATTCCTCACGGCTCTCTCTTCCACGCTCTGTATTTCTTGTGGATCAATCTCTGCAAATTCAACCTCCCATTTCACAATTGTATCTCTCTCTATGTCTCACACGCTATCGTCAACTAGCTTCTCTTTAGACAAAAGGAATTCAACACTGAATTCGAAGGTCCGAGCACCATTGCCCCTGTTTATCAATGGAGGGCACTGTGAGGCCGCGGAAGCAGATGAGGCACACATCACGTAGGATTGAAAGGGTAATTACCTAGTCGACGTGGTCTCTCGCGGCTCCATCTCGTTCATCCCAACACCGCCGCTGCTCCCCAAGCCCACCCACCTCCAAAATTTGGATCCCGTGGAAAACGGAGGCTCACTTGGTCAGATCTAACTCAAGACTGAGGTGAAAAGGTCTAGGGTGCCAAATACACTCACCACATATGCCACCGCTGCCATGAACGAAACTCCACCGCGACGATCACGAAAATGAAGAAGGGAGTAGCAACCAGAAGCAGGGGAGAAGCACGGGTTCAGTCAGGCGGGGAACCGATGCACTGCCAAGTGGGGCCCACCACCAGATGCACTGATGAGTTTGACCCCTTGTTTTTAACTTAACAGCAGCCCCTGTTGACGACCATTCCCGTGTTTTTAACCACCTGGTCGTATAGGGGCTATTATTGCCATGTAAGACGGTGCACGGGAGCTATTTCTGTCAACTATGTTGCATTGATGTCTACTACGCAACCTTTCTTCTTGTAGACTCGTGTTGGGCCTCCAAGCGCAGAGTTTTGTATAGGACAATAGCGAATTTCCCTCAAGTGGATGACCTAAGGTTTATCAATCCATGGGAGGCATAGGATGAAGATGGTTTCTCTCAAACAACCATGCAACCAAATACCAGAAATCTCTTGTGTCGCCAACACACCAAATACAAAGACAAATTGTATAGGTGCACTACTTCGGTGAACAGATGGTGATACAAGTGTAGTATGGATAGTAGATATAGGTTTTTTTAATCTGAAAATATAAAAACAGCAAGGTAACTAGTAACCAAAGTGAGCAAAAATGGTATTGCAATGCTTGAAAACAAGACCTAGGGTTCATACTTTCACTAGTCCAAAATATCTCAAAAATGATAACATAATTGGATCATATAACAATCCCTCAACATGCAACAAAGAATCACTCCAAAGTTTCAATCGCAGAGCGTAAGAAAAAAACATGCATCAACACCTATGCATAGATTACCCCAATGTCACCTAAGGAATCCGCTAGTTGAGTGCCAAATCATACATCAAGATAATCAGTAGAACACCCCATTGTCACCATGGATATCCACATGCAAGACATACATCAGGTGTTCTCAAATCCAATACTCGATCCAACACAACGAAATCTCCAAGAGCAAGACTCAATTCATCACAAGAAGGTAGAGAGGGAAGAACACCATAAGATCCAAATATATTAACGAAGCTCCCGGTACATCAAGATCATGCCAAATCAAGAACACGAGAGAGGGAGGGAGGGAGAGAGAGAGAGAGAGAGAGAGAGAGAGAGAGAGAGATCAAACACATAGATATTGGTACATACCCTCAGCCCCAAGGGTGAACTACTCCCTCCTTGTCACGGTGACCGTCGGGATGATGAAGATGGCCTCCGTCGATGATTTCCCCCTCCGGAAGGGTGCCGGAACGGGGTTGTCGGTGTCAAAACCGGCGGATCTCGGGTAGAGGGTCCCGAACTGTGCGTCTAAGGCTAATGGTGGCAGGAGGCAGGGGACACGATGTTTTACCCAGGTTCGGGCCCTCTCGATGGAGGTAATACCCTACTTCCTGCTTGATTGATTTTGATGATATGAGTATTACAAGAGTTGATCTACCATGAGATCGTAGAGGCTAAACCCTAAAAGCTAGCCTATGATTCTGATTGTTGTTGTCCTACGGACTAAACCCTCCGGTTTATATAGACATCGGAGGGGGCAAGGGTTACACAGAGCCGGTTACAGAGAAGGAAATCTACATATCCGAATTGCCAAGCATGCCTTCCACACAAAGGAGAGTTCCACTCGGACATGGGACAAAGTCTTCAATCTTGTATCTTCATAGCCCAATAGTCCGGCCAAAGTAGTCCGGCTGTCCGAGGACCCCTTAGTCTAGGACTCCCTCAGTAGCCCCTGAACCAGGCTTCAATGACGATGAGTCCGGCGCGCAGATTGTCTTCGGCATTGCAAGGCGGGTTCCTTCTCCGAATACTCCATAGAAGATTTTGAACACGGGAATCATGTCCGGCTTTGCAAAACAAATTCCACATACCACCATAGAGAGTACAATATTCCACAAATCTAATCTGCTGACAGCTTTTTATGACATCACGCCACGGTCCGGTCATTATTCGAACCATTTTTCACAACCAGCTACTGCACGTAATGCGAGGCGGTTTCCTTGACACGTCTTGTCGAAGCAGAGATCGTGTCCCCTTATCACAGGATTCTCATCAATACAGGTACGGGTAACCCAACCACGCCATCAATCGTGGCGCTTGGGAAATAAGCGATTTTAACGGGCAAGTGGGGAGGCGCACAGTTTCTACCGCCTTTATAAAGAGATAGGGATTCTCCTCTTTCACCCACGCCTCCTTCCTTCTTCGCTCATCCATTCTCACACACTCGAGCTCCAGCACCCCAGTTCTCACCTTCTCCGTACAGCCAAACATGTCCGGAGCGGGAGGCAAGTAGATGGCCTGCTCCGTCACGGAGGAGGACATTACGAAGCTCCGGGCGGCCGGATACTTGGCCGCAGACATCGCGCACCGGCTCCCAGACGCATGGCATATCATTCTGACTCCCGGACCCCACGAGAGGGTTGTGTTCCTCGCCCACTTCGTCTCGGACTAGGATTCCCCCTCCACCCATTTGTCCGCAGGCTCATGTTCTATTATGGGATGGATTTTCATGATCTGTCCCCTAATTTCATCCTCAACATCTCAGCGTTTATCGTCGTGTGCGAGGCTTTTCTCCGCATCAGGCCCCACTTCGGCCTGTGGCTAAAGATCTTCAACATGAAGCCGAAGATTGTGGTCGGCCAGCAGGCGGAGTGTGGAGGCGCCATGGTGGGCAAGATGCCCAATGTCACCTGGCTCGAAGGCTCCTTTGTGGAGACCGTGAAGGGGTGGCAATCGGGGTGGTTCTACATCATCGAGCGCACGACATCAACTGGGTGGCAGCCCCCGAATTCTGATCTCGCATCCCCATGCTGCTCACCTCCTGGAATAAGAAGGGCCTGGCCTGGGCCACGTCCACGGAGCTGACCGGACTCGAGAACTGCTTCAAAAATATGATAAGCAAGAAGATCAAGCTTGTCAACATGGTCCAGGTCATGCTATTTCGCCGGATTCTCCCGTGTCAAAGACGGACATTCAACCTATGGGAGTTCGACGCGGCCCAACACCAGACACTGCAAGAGCTCTTTGATACGACACATAAAGATGTCTGGAAGGTGTTGTTTGATACGTCTCCAACGTATCTACTTTTCCAAACACTTTTGCCCTTGTTTTGGACTCTAACATGCATAATTTGAATGAAACTAACCCGGACTGACGCTGTTTTCAGCAGAGCTGCCATGATGTTGTTTTATGTGTAGAAACGAAAAGTTCTCGGAATGTCCTGAAAATCCACGGAGGCACTTATTGGAATTAATAAGAATTTCTGGGCGAAAGGAATACGTCAGGGGGCCCAGGGCCTGTCCACGAGACAAGGGGGCGTGCCCCCTATCTCGTGGGCCCCCTGGAGCTCCACCGACCTCAACTCCAACTCCATATATTCCGTCTCACGGAGAAAAAAAATCAGAGAGAAAGTTTCATCGCGTTTTACGACATGGAGCCGCCGCCAAGCTCTAATCTCTCTCGTGAGGGCTGATCTGGAGTCTGTTCGGGGCTTCGGAGAGGGGGATTCGTCGCCGTCGTCATCATCAACCATCCTCCATCACAAATTTCATGATGCTCACCATTGTGCGTGAGTAATTCCATCATAGGCTTGTTGGACGGTGATGGGTTGGATGAGATTTATGATGTAATCAAGTTAGTTTTGATAGGGTTTGATCCCTAGTATCCACTATGTTCTGATATTGATGTTGCTATGACTTTGCTATGCTTAATGGTTGTCACTAGGGCCCGAGTGCCATGATTTCAGGTCTGAACCTATTATGTTTTCATGAATATATGTGTGTTCTTGATCCTATCTTGCAAGTCTATAGTCACCTATTATGTGTTATGATCCGACAAGCCCGAAGTGACAATAATCGGGATACTTCTCAGTGATGACCGTAGTTTGAGGAGTTCATGTATTCACTACGTGTTAATTCTTTGGTCCGGTTCTCTATTAAAAGGAGGCCTTAATACCCCTTAGTTTCCACTAGGACCCCGCTGCAACGGGAGGGTAGGACAAACAATGTCATGCAAGTTCTTTTCCATAAGCACCTATGACTATTTACGGAATACATGCCTACATTACATTGATGAATTGGAGCTAGTTCTGGGTCACCCTATGTTGTAGCTATTACATGAGGAATCGCATCCGGCATAATTATCCATCACTGATCCATTGCCTATGAGATTTTCATATATTGTTCTTCGCTTATTTACTTTTCCGTTGCTACTGTAACAACTACTAGAAAAACCAAAAAATATTTATCTTTACTGTTGCTACTCGTACCATTACTATCATACTACTTTGCTACTAAATACTTTGCTGCAGATACTAAGTTATCCAGGTGTGGTTGAATTGACAACTCAACTGCTAATACTCAAGAATATTCTTTGGCTGGCCTTGTGTCGAATCAATAAATTTGGGTTGTATTTCACCTTCGAAAGTTGTTGCGATCCCCTACACTTGTGGGTTATCAAGACTAATTTCTGGCACCCTTGGTGGGGAGCATAGCTCTATTCTCTGAGTCACATGGGATTCATATCTGTTGATCACTATGAAGAACTTGAAAGACGCTAAAACGAAGATCTATCCCTCAACTACAAGGGGAGGTAAGGAACTGCCATCTAGCTCTGCACTAGATTCTCCTTCTGTTATGATTAAGTTTGCAATACCTGAACCTGCTACTTCTATGAATTCTGATATGTCGCATGTTATTGATGATGCCACTTCTGCTATCCATGATGAAACTACTTCTGTGCATGATACTACTTTGCGATTAGGTGAATTTCTTGATGAACAACTTGCTAGAGTTAGGGGGAATGAAAATATTGAAGATGCTATTGATGATAGTGATGATGAACATTCCCCCAATGATTATGTATTTCCTGTTGTTCCTAAGGGTTATGTTATGAATGAAGAAGCTGCTAGGGAAATCTTTGCTTGCTATGATAGATCTGATCTTAAGAAATTATTAGCTAAATGGATGCAGCAGTCTCTTAATGCTAGAATGAAACCCGAACCTGCTTTTGCTACTTCACCTATCTGTGATACTGATAAGGATTAGGAATTCTCTGTTGATCCTGAAATTATTACTCTTGTTGAATCTGATCCTTTTTATGGCCTTGAATCTGAAACTGTTGTGGCACATCTTACCAAGTTGAATGATATAGCTACCCTGTTTACTAATGATGAGATGTCTCGCTATTTTTATATCCTTAAGATATTTCCGTTCTCATTAAAGAGTGATGCTAAGACTTGGTACAATTCTCTTTCTCCTGGTTGTGTGCGTAGTCCCCAGGATATGATTTATTACTTCTCTGCTAAATATTTCCCTGCTAATAAGAAATAAGCTGCCTTGCGGGAAATATATAATTTTGTGCAAATCAAAGAAGAGAGTCTCCCATAAGCTTGGGGGAGGCTTCTACGGTTACTTAATGCTTTGCGTGATCATCCTCTTAAGAAAAATGAAATACTTGATATCTTTTATAATGGACTAACTGATGCTTCCAAGGACTACTTGGATAGTTGTGATGGTTGTGTTTTCAGGGAAAGAACAGTCGACGAAGCTGAAATATTATTGAATAATATGTTGACTAATGAAAATAATTGGACTCTTCCTGAGCCAATTCCCGAGGTGATTCCTGAACAAATTGAGCCAACTCCTGAGCCTATTCCTAAACCCACTCCGAGGAAGAGAGGTGTTTTATTTCTCAGTCCCGAAGATATGCAAGAGGCAAAGAAGTCAATGAAAGAAAAAGGTATTAAAGCTGAAGATGTTAAGAATTTACCACCAATTGAAGAAATACATGGTCTTAATATACCACCTTTTGAAGAACCATATTGTCTTGATAACCCGACACAGGTAGTAAAGGTAAATTCTCTCTATAGATATGATAAAGTTGAAATCCCCTCTACTAAATTGCATAGCCCATGCTTAGATGAATTTGATGACTTTATGGCTAGACAAGAAAGTTTTAATGCTTATGTTGGTAGAGAGTTAAAGATAGGACGTGTAAGTGATAATCTGGCTAGAGTTAAAGATGAACTTCACCTCGTTAGCAAATTTGCTTCTATGGTTGCTACTCAAGCTGAGGAAGTACTTAAAGCTCAAAATGATTTGCTTGAGGAATTAAATAATAAAAATGACTTTGCTGTTAGAGTGGCTACTAGAACTGGTAGCATGACTCAGGAACCTTTGTATCCTGAAGGCCACCCAAAGAGAATCGAGCAAGATTCTTAGAGAAGTAATTTAGAGGCACCTAGTTCTTCTAAAAAGAAGAAAAAGAAAAATGATTATACTTTGCATGCTTCTAGTGAACCTACTATAGACACACCTGATAATCCCAATGATATTTCTATTTCTGATGCTGAATCTCAATCAAATGATGAACATGAACCTAGTGATAATGTTAACGAAAATGTTCATGTTGATACTCAACCTAGCAAAAACAATGATGTAGAGATTGAACCTGTTGTTGATCTTGATAACCCACAATCAAAGAATCAACGTTATGATAAGAGAGATTTTGTTGCTAGGAAGCACGGTAAAGAAAGAGAACCATGGGTTCAGAAACCCATGCCCTTTCCTCCTAAACCATCCAAGTCAAAGAATGATGATGATTTTGAGTGCTTTGCTGAAATGATTAGACCTATTTTCTTACGTATGTGCTTAACTGATATGCTGAAAGCAAACCCTTATGCTAAGTATATGAAGGATATCATTACAAATAAAAGAAAGATACCAGAAGCTGAAATTTCCACCATGCTTGCTAATTACACTTTTAAGGGTGGGATACCAAAGAAACTTGGAGATCCGGGGGTGCCAACTATACCATGCTCCATTAAAAGAAATTATGTTAGAACTGCTTTATGTGATCTTGGAGCCGGTGTTAGTGTTATGCCTCTCTGTTTATATCGTAGACTTGAATTGAATAAGTTGACACCTACTGAAATATCTTTGCAACTGGCTAATAAATCAACTGCTATACCTGTCGGTATTTGTGAGGATGTGCCTGTTGTGGTTGCAAATGTCACTATCTTAACGGACTTTGTTATTCTTGATATTCCCGAGGACGATAGTATGTCTATTATCCTTGGTAGACCTTTTCTTAATACTGCAGGGGCTGTTATTGATTGCAACAAAGGCAATGTCATTTTTCATGTTAATGGTAATGAGCATACGGTACACTTTCCGAGGAAACAATCTCAAGTTCATAACATCAATTCTATTGAAAAAGTTCCAACTATTATTTTTGGAGGTTTTGAATTTCCTCTCCCTACTGTCAAGAAAAAGTATGATATTCTTATTGTTGGGGATTTGCATATCCCCGTTGAGGTAACTTAGTGTTATTCGAAATTTCTCCGGTTCCGTGTTATTCGGAATGAGTTTGTTAACAAGACTTGATCAACCTTGTTAGTGGGTTCATTTTGATGATCACAAGATGGATGAAACTAGAAGGCACAACCTTCTGTACTCTCTTTTTACTTTCTGTTATTTAGAATAAATAAAGCAAAAATAGTATTATCCGTCTGCTTTCTTATTTATCCATGCATTAAAAAATAGTCCGAAAATAAAAGTAATCCAAATGCCCTGCAAATATAGTATGATTTTTTTGGAATATTTGAGGATTTTAGGCACTGAAATCACTGCAGGAGGGGCAAGCACCCGGCCATGAGAGTGGAGGGTGCGCCCCCCTATCTCGTGGGCCCCTGGTGGCCCCCTCCACTTATGCCAGCACCCACACACTTCATCTTCTACCCAAAATAATCCCCATCCAGCTCAAGCACGAGTTCTAGCTCGTTTTGCTGCGATTTTCGATCTCCTTGCTCAAAGCTCCATTCACAAAACTACTTTGGGACATTGTTTCTTGGTATGTGAGTCCTCCATTGGTCCAATTAGTTTTTGTTCTAGTGCTTTATTCATTGCAAATTCTTGCTGCTTAGGTGACCATGTTCTTGAGCTTGCATGTTAAGTTTTTGAGGTCCCAAGCAATTCTAATGCATGATATAGGCTCTAGGCACTTGTAGGAGTAGTTGCTATCAATCTTGTTTAGTTTTATGCACTTTTAGTTTGAAGTTACTAAAAATTTCAGATTTATTTCAGAAACAGAAACATGCTTAGAAGAATGTACCAAGGTGGTTCCTCGGCGAAGAAAGGGTCCAGGATTGCTACACGTGAGCAAGATGTTGCACTGCCGAGGGATGCAAATGTACGAGCCTGTGAGTGGTCATCCGATGATTTTATGGTCAAAGCAGGTTTTAAGGAGGAATTTGATGCATTTGTGTGTAATGCTGAGCTGGAGGACTTCTTACAAGATAAGTGTCCTCAGTACTATCAATTGACTAATTCCTTTGTGCAGAGGTTTAAATACAATTGTGTGCGTAATTCTCCTAGTGTCATATTTGATATTTATGATACATCTTATACCATGGACTTAGAGGATTTTACAACTGCTTGCAAACTCCCGCAGTGGGGTAATATTAATGATCCTCACAAATATGAATTTAGAGATTTTCTTGCTAGTATTACTATGGGAGAATCCAGGGACATAGCACAAGCTACCATAGGGAGCATTCATTTTCCTTCTATACATTATTTTGCTCTCTTCATTGGTAGATGTATTAATGGTAAGGATGAGGCATGTCACATGTGTGTCCCTGATCTGTGTGTCCTCAAGAGTGTTGTGTTAGGTTATAAAGGTTATAACTTGGGGGCAATAGTTGCATGTAGGTTGTAGAACAATAGTAGAAAGGGAGATTTCTTTAGAGGGATTTATGCAACCCGTGTGGCGAATTATCTTAATATAGCCCCACGAGAAGGAGATATGTTAGTACCTCCTGCTTACTTAGATAAAGAAGCTATGTTTAGTCATCATTTTCTTGAAAGGTATGAACAATTCCTCCATTATCGACTAATCTATGACAGACGCAATGTCGTCCCTGTTACTCTTCCTGCTCCCTACCTTTTTGATTATCAGGCAAAGGGAATATATGTTGTCACCAGGGAGGAAGTAGCTGAATACGAGAGGGGAGTGGAGGCAGCTCGCCAACACGCTGCAGCTCAAGAGGCCGTTGCCTCTGCATCTCAGTACAACCCCGGTTTCACTTATGGATATCAGCCAGGCGATCCTTGGTACTAGACCAACTTAGGGCAAAAACATAAGCTTGGGGGAGTACGTATTTCTCACCGACTTTACATTCATGTTCACACACTACTCGTCGGTGCTCATACGCTTTCATTGTATTATCCATGCTAGTTTAAATTCCTTTTTCTAGTTTTCTTCTTGTGTGTTTGATAAACCTTAAGAAAAACCAAAAAAAAATAGTTAGTTTAATTCCCATGCTTGTAGTAGGAATTAAAATGAAAACCCAAAAAGATTTCTAGTTCTTATTCTTACTTGTTGGGAGCTTTCCCGTGTAAATAGTTTTATTTTCTTTTCATTCCTTTGGGGGTCGAGAAGACCATATTGAAAATGCTTAGTGGCTCTCCTATGCATGACTGTTTATTTAACTTAGAGTCCATATTATCTTGTCTTCTCTTTTGAGTTGAATGCTTGCAGATTCTAGCTTAGCCCAATGAATGTGCACTCTTATTATTATACACATCGTTCGGTCGTGCAAGTGAAAGGCAATAATGCCGATATATGATGGACTTATTGGGATGAGAAAAGCTGGTATGAACTCGACCTCTCTTGTTTTTGTAAATATGATGAGTTCATCGTTCCTGATTCAGCTATTATGAAGTAAACATATTTGCAAAAACATTTAGAGATTATAGTTGCTTGTGCCATGCTGGATTAGCTTTGAGTTATAATGGTTTAGCTTGCGTGCCAACATGCTATTAGAATGATTATGATGTGGTATGATGGGATGGTATACTCCTTTAAATGAATTGAGTGACTCGACTTGGCACATGTTCACGCATGTAGTTGAAACAAATCAACATAGCCTTCACGATATTTATGCTCATGGTGGATTATATCCTACTCATGCTTGTATTCGGTGTGAATTAATTTTAATGCATGTTTATGACTGTTGTCGCTCTCTCAGTTGGTCGCTTCCCAGTCTTTTGCTAGCCTTCACCTGTACTAAGCGGGAATACTGCTTGTGCATCCAAACTCCTTAAACCCCAAAGTTGTTCCATATGAGTCCACTATACCTTCCTATATGCGGTATCTACCTGCCGTTTCAAGTAAATTTGTATGTGCCAAACTCCGAACCTTCAAATGAAATTCTGTTTTGTATGCTCGAGCAGCTCATGTTACAACTAGGGCTGCCTATATCTTCCATGATAGGTGGGTTATTCTCACGAGGAGTGGACTCCGCTCCTCATTCACGAGAAAGGGCCGGTAACCGGGATGCCCAGTCCCATGATCCAAAAAGATCAAAGAAAATCAAAATAATTGAACAAAACTCCCCCAGGGCTGTTGTTAGTTGGAGGCACTCGTTGTTTCAAGCAAGCCATGGATTGATGCTTGTTGGTGGTTGGGGGAGTATAAACCTTTACCATTCTGTTTGGGAACTGCCTATAATGCATGTAGTATGGAAGATACAGCCATCTCATAGATGTTGCGTTGACAATGAAAGTGCCGCTCAAAATGTTATTCAATCTCTATTTTAAAATCGAGCTCTGGCACCTCTACAAATCCCTGCTTCCCTCTGCGAAGGGACTATCTATTTACTTTTATGTTGAGTCATCACCTTTCTTAATAAAAGCACCCGCTGGAGAGGACACTGTCATTTGCATTCATTACTATTGGTTTATATAGGGTATGACTTGACTGGATCTCTTTTACCATGAATTACAATATTTGGTTAGTCCTTGATCTTTAAAGGTGCTCTGCATTTATGTTTTGCGGTCTCAGAAAGGGCTAGCGAGATACCATTTTGTTATATCATGTTATAATTATTTGAGAAAGTATTGTCATCCGAGTTTTATTATTATGGCTCGCTCGCTGATTATGCTATTGATATGAGTGATTATGAGAGCTAAGTGTTATTGTGAGTATGGTTAGTTCATAATATTTGCTGAAACTTGAATGCTGGCTTTCCATGTTTACAACAACAAGAGCAAACAGAGTTTGTAAAAGTTTTTCTTTATCACTTTTAGTTTATCAACTGAATTGCTTGAGGACAAGCAAAGGTTTAAGCTTGGGGGAGTTGATACGTCTCCATTGTATCTACTTTCCAAACACTTTTGCCCTTGTTTTGGACTCTAACTTGCATAATTTGAACGAAACTAACCCGGACTGATGCTGTTTTCAGCAGAACTGCCATGATGTTGTTTTATGTGTAGAAAAGAAAAGTTCTCGGAATGTCTTGAAAATCCATGGAGGCACTTTTTGGAATTAATAAGAATTTCTGGGCGAAAGAAATACGTCAGGGGGCCCAGGGCCTGTCCACAAGACAGGGGGGCGCCCCCCCTAGGGCGCGCCCCTATCTCGTGGGCCCCCTGGAGCTCCACCGACCTCATCTCTAAATCCATATATTCCGTCTCGCAGAGAAAAAAAATCAGAGAGAAAGTTTCATCGCGTTTTACAACATGGAGCCGCCGCCCAGCCCTAATGTCTCTCGGGAGAGCTGATCTGGAGTCTGTTCGGGGCTCTGGAGAGGGGGATTCGTCGCCGTCGTCATCATCATGTTGGAGATATGCCCTAGAGACAATCATGTATGATGATATTTCCTATGTGTTTATGAATAAAGATAGTCCTTGGACATTATCAGTGATGTGTATCAGCAAGTATGTGACTTGTTTGTGGGACTATGCATTGTATGATGACTGTCCTAAAAGGTCCCTAGTCGAAAGGGCTGTGTGGACGTGCAGCCAACTAGACTAGCATTGGATGCTAACCGGATAATATGGACTTGGAAAGGTCTGGTCGGATTTGACGTAGTCGGATCCAAGTCGAGATAAGGTCTGAGTCAGACATACCCAACTATGAGACGCAGCGATATGTCATCTGTGAGTCTCTAGTACAACATACGTTCTATGTCCTAAGACCTGAGCTGACGCATGTACTCGGGATCGTGAAATACTTGCTTTGGGCCGACCAAACGCTACTCCGTGACTGGGTAGTTAAAAAGGTAGGTTTCGGGGTTGTCCAGACCCATGCTGCGAGACATGAGTCGAGATAAGCTCTGAGTCGGACAGACCCAACTATGAGATGCAGCGATATGTCATCTGTGAGTCTCTAGTACAACATACGGTCTATGTCCTAAGACCTGAGCTGACACATGTACTTGGGATGGTGATAGACCTGCTTTGGGCCGACCAAACACTATTCAGTGACTGGGTAGTTACAAAGGTAGGTTTCGGGCTTGTCCAGATCCATGCTGCGAGATGTGGTCGAGCAAGATGGGATTTGCCCCTCTGATCAGGAGAGATATACTCTGGGCCCCCTCATGTGATCCGACTAGGATAAGCATGGCCATGCAACAAGGATTATGAGATAATCCGGATTGTGGTCAGGATCACTGGAACGAGAAAGAGGTCGGGCTACCACAAGGATGACAGTCTCGCCTTGAGCCCGACAACATATATCATGAGGCAAAGGGAACATAAGTTTGACACGTTGTACAGGTTCGCCTAACCAGCTTCATAGTCTGCTTGGTGGTCGGCACGCCTTGCTAGAGGCCGCTATCAACCGTGTAGGTCAAAGGTGATCCGAACTGTGACCAAGCCGACTTGAACCTAAGGGGTTGCGCGCTTAAGGGAAGGAACCTATGAGGTCGGTCCATAGGACACTGGTCAGATGTGATCCGAACTGGACTAGGAACGTGACCGAGTAGACTTTGGGCTTTAGGGTCCGTGCGAGGCCCAAGTGTTGAGCCCGCGAAGGACGCCTATATAAGGTGGAGGTTCAGCGCACTTATTTGGTTGATCTTTTCGGCATTGCGACTAGGGTTTGCATGTGTTGCCAATAGCCACCTCCACTTGCCGCCAACTGTGTGATTGGACCTAGTAGTCCGCTGCACGGTGTTCCTCCTGCACGCGCGGATACCATTAGAGGCGGTGCACTTGCGCCGCTCCGGCAAACTTGTACGTGGGATCGGACGACCGACTGTTCGAGGGAGATCGGACAAGGAGGAGACGATCCACGCGGACGCGCTGCCCCAACTCTTCTTCCGCTGCATGGCACTGCACGTCTAGTGGTAACAAACTTTGATCCATCTCCCGTAGCATGTTTTTGGTTGTTCTGTGCATAGGAAATTTTAATTTGCAGTCGACGCACCCTACCGAAGACCCTAACAGTGGTATTAGAGGCTCTGCTATAGGATCTGGATTCAGATCGTATGCATATTAGATATGTGGAGGCGGCATATGAGATCTATTGTCATTGATAAGGTCGGCTATGTGCACGGTTGATGTGATCAACTGCACATGGGGATCGTTGAGGCTATGTTTTCTGTCAATCAGGATCGATGAGGTCATGACACGATCTTCCCCTACCGGTCGGTTATCCGCCACCGGGGTTAACAGTGAAACGTAAATCCGAATCGGATTCGCGATGATCGATAAGATCAGTGAGATCAGAGAATTCGGCGTGATCGGAGTTCAGATGTGATCTGTGATTGGGACCGCCGTGTGCGTAGCGCCGTGTATTTCGTACCCGACACACAAACCGATAGAATGCGATTCTATGCACAACTTGTTTTACAGGTTTGACGTGAATAGTATGGCTCATGTGTATGTGATACATGTGTGTAATTTATACATGGCATGCGTGTCATGTTTGTCAGCCGGGAGGAGCCAAAGTGCTGTTATTATATTGTATAATGACCTGCATGTCAACTTGTGACTCTATGTAAAATTCATTACTAGTTGTAGTAGTTGGATAATAGAGATCAGGTTGGTGGCTTGGCGTCCCGGCGTGACAAACAAGATGGAGTTCATAGATGGTCATCGGAGTCGGAGCCGACCTTGAAGAACATCCATGAAGGAGCCATACTATTTCACAATATGTGTTTATTTGTGATTGTTATGCTTCTTTGTTTTCTATGCATGTTACAATGCTAGAATGATCCCTCATGAATATCAAGCGAATTGCCATCCCCGATGTTGCACCTTCGCACGTCAAGTACGTCTAGTAGTGGGCTCATAAAATTGGGGTGCTGCTAGGTGTCCTTGAACTGAAGGGTTTGTGTCGAACATGGACATGCACTACATCAGGTTAACTTGACAAGGCTATCAAAACGGTTTTGGGCCTTGTGGCAAAGAAGGTTGGGAGCCGGGGCATGAGATACCTTCCCGACCGACAGGAGTCGTATAGAGATACGATTAGCAAGGAGTTTCTTACCGGATAGGTATGTTGGCTAGCAGTGATGCTAAAGCTCACTAGTTGCATGTGTTAGTCGGATCCTGAATCACTGAGAGTTTGCGGAGGGATGCTGACTTCAGTGGGAGTATTTCTGTTTAGGCGAATTACTCTACATAAACACATTGCTTAGTGATTTCATATTTTCTGTTGTAGATCAATGGCACCACCTGCTCAACCCAACTTTGCATTGAAATCAATTCTGGAAAAGGATAAACTGAATGGAACAAACTTTACCACCTGGTATAGAAATCTGAGAATTGTTCTCAAGGACGATAAAAAGGAACATGTTCTAGAGGATCCACTTCCAGAGGAACCGGCCAATAATGATAATGCCACAACTAAGAATGCCTACCAGAAACTCGTTGATAAATCAACGGAGATCAGCTGTCTGATGCTGGCTTGTATGGAGCCCGATTTGCAACAACATTTCAAAAATGTTGAGGCTTACGATATGATCGAGAGTCTCAAGAGCATGTTTCAAACACAGGCTAGGACCGAAAGGTCCAATGTTTGGCGATCCTTGATGGATTGCAAGCTGAAGGAAGGTGATCCAGTGAGCCCACATGGGATCAAGATGATCGGATATGTGCAAGCTTTGGATCGTTTGGGCTTCCCGCTCTTGGATGAGCTGGCTACTGATGCTGTTCTGGGTTCTTTTCCGCCCAGCTATGGGACGTTCATCTCGAACTATCATATGCATGGCATGGATAAGAAGCTCACTAAATTGCATGGGATGCTCAAAGTGGCAGAGCAGGATATTAAGAAAGGCACGCATCAAGTGTTGATGGTGCAGAAATCAGCTAAGTTCAAGAAGAGTTGGTCCAAGAAAAAGGCTAACGCAAAGGGCACGGAGACGGTAACCTCCGCCGCTGCGCCGAAGTCTGGACCGGACTCGAAGACTATTTGCTATCACTGCAAGGAGACCGGTCACTGGAAGAGGAACTGTAGCAAGTGGCTTGTAGAGCATGGCAAGAAGGCCGGAAATGCTGCTTCAGGCAAAGGTACACTTGTTGCATATGGTATAGATATTTACCTTGCTGACATACCTAGTAGCTCTTGGGTATTTGATACCGGATCGGTTGTTCATATTTGCAACTCGATGCAGGGGCTGCTAAGAACTAGGCGTGTGGCACAAGGGGAGATTGAAATTAGGGTCAGCAACAAACCAAGAGTTGCTGCGTTGGAGGTGAGCACGATGCAGCTCCAGCTTCCTTCCGGATTCATTATGGAATTGAATAATTGTTATTACATTCCTGCACTTAGTCGGAACATTATTTCTGCCTCATGTTTGATGAGTCAAGGTTATGAATTCAATTTAAAGGACAATGGTTGTTCGATGTTTTTGAATGGTATGTTCCACGGCTATGCACCCATTGTTGATGGGCTATTTATATTGAATATAGAACAGGAACCGGTCTATAACATGAATGTCAAGAGGCATAAGCCTAATGAGATAAATTCGACATACTTCTGGCATTGCCGGCTTGGACACATTAGTCTGAAACGCATGAAGAAGCTCCATGATGATGGGCTCCTAACTTCGTCCGACTTCGGGTCGTTCGAGACATGTGAATCATGCTTGCTCGGCAACATGACTAAGTCTCCTTTCGCAAAGAGTTGCGAGAGGGCGTCCGAGCTGTTGGAGCTTATACATAGTGATGTGTGTGGTCCAATGAGCACAACTGCCAGTGGTGGCTATCAGTACTTCGTGACTTTTACCGACGACTTGAGTAGATATGGATATATCTATTTGATGAGGCACAAGTCGGAAACTTTTGAAAAGTTCAAAGAGTTTCAGAACAAGGTTGAGAATCAGCTCAGCAAGAATATAAAGCTTCTTTGATATAATCGTGGAGGTGAGTACATGAGCCAGGAGTTTGATGATCATCTGAAAAGTCGAGGTATAGTACCTCAGCTCACACCTCCAGGTACGCCATAGAGAAATGGCGTGTCAGAATGGAGGAATAGGACCTTGTTGGACATGGTCCGGTCTATGATGAGCAAATCGGATTTACCCTTGTCATTTTGGGGATACGCTCTAGAAACTACAGCTTTCACACTTAACAGGGTACCATCAAAATCCGTAGACAAGACACCACATGAGATGTGGACCGGGAAGAGTCCCAGTTTGTCTTTTCTAAAGATTTGGGGTTGTGAAGCATTTGTCAAGCGACTTATGTCAGACAAGCTTACACCTAAATCGGATAAATGCATATTTGTGGGATATCCGAGGGAAACCTTGGGATATAGCTTCTACAACCAGGAAGAGAACAAAGTGTTTGTTGCTCGGAACGTGGTTTTCCTTGAGAAAGAGTTTCTTAGTCGGGAGGCCAGTGGGAGGACGGTCCGACTCGAAGAAATTCGAGGACCACTCGGGGACGGCTCGGTTGGTGATGAGATCATACCGGAGTCAATCAGGGAGCCTGTAGTGGAAGCGGCACCGGAACCACGGAGGTCAGAAAGATTGCGCAGAGTGTGTGATGTCTTGTTGCTAGAAAGCGACGAGCCGACCACATATGCGGAAGCGATGGTGAGCCCAGATTCCGAGGCATGGCTGGAGGCCATGAGATCCGAGTTAAGTCCATGGATGAGAATCAAGCCTGGGACTTGGTTGATCCGCCGCCTGGCGTAACAGCCATTTGTTGCAAATGGGTCTTTAAGAAGAAAACCAATGTGGATGGAAATGTTTAGATCCACAAAGCTCAGCTTGTCGCTAAGGATTATGGACAAGTTCAAGGAATTGACTACGACGAGACTTACTCGCCGGTAGCGATGCTAAAATCGGTGAGGATCATACTAGCTATAGCTGCATATTTCGATTACGAGATATGGCAGATGGATGTCAAAACGGCTTTCCTTCATGGAAATTTAACCGAGGACATGTATATGATACAACCCGAGGGTTTTGTCGATCCGACTAGCACTAGTAAGGTATGGAAGCTCAAGAGATCCATTTATGGGTTGAAGCAAGCATCTCGGAGTTGGAACATTCGTTTTGATGAGGTTGTCACTGGTCTCGGTTTCATCAAAAGCGAAGAGGACTCTTGTTTATACAAGAAGTTAAGTGGGAGCTCGATAGTGTTTTTGATCTTGTATGTGGATGACATATTGTTGATCGGGAACAATATTTCGATGCTAAACTTTGTCAAGGAATCATTGAATGACAAGTTTTCGATGAACGACCTTGGTGAGGCAGTCTATATTTTAGGCATTAAGATATATAGAGATAGATCGAGGAGGCTGCTTGGCTTAAGCCAGAGCACGTACATAGATAAAGTGTTGAAACGGTTCAACATGAGTGAGGCGAAGAAAGGGTTCTTGCCTCTCTCACATGGTGTAAGGCTAAGCGAGACTCAGAGTCCTTCGACATCTGATGAGCGAAGCAGGATGAGTAGGATTCCGTATGCCTCGGCAATCGGATCCATCATGTATGCCATGATATGTACAAGGCCTGATGTTGCTTTTGCAATAAGCCTAACAAGTAGATACCAGGCAAACCCAGGTGAGAGTCACTGGGCAGCGGTAAAGACTATTTTGAAGTACCTGAAAAGGACTAAAGAGATGTTCCTAGTTTATGGAGGTGAGGAAGAGCTCGTCATAAGGGGTTACGCCGATGCTAGTTTCCAAACCGACAGAGATGATTGTCGATCACAGTCTGGATTCGTGTACATCTTGAACGGAGGAGCAGTGCACTGGATGAGTTCCAAGTAGGATACGGTGGCCGATTCTACCACAGAAGCCGAATACATTTCGTCTTGTGAAGCTGCAAAGGAAGGTATTTGGATCCGGCATTTTCTGGATGATCTTGGTATTTTCCCAGCCTCGATGAAACCATTGGACCTTTATTGTGATAATTCTGGTACCATCGCACAAGCCAAGGAGCCGAGGAATCACCACAAGGTCAGGCACATAGACCGAAAATATCACCTGATACGAAAGATTGTAAAGAATGGTGATGTAGAGTTATGCAAGATTCACACGGATGCAAATGTTGCAGATCCGTTGACTAAGACGCTTCCACAACCCAAGCATGAGGGGCACGTTAGAGCTATGGACATTCGATGTCTATTTGATTGACTCTAGTGCAAGTGGGAGACTGTTGGAGATATGCCCTAGAGGCAATCATGTATGGTGATATTTCCTATGTGTTTATGAATAAAGATAGTCCTTGGACATTATCAATGATGTGTATCAGCAAGTATGTGACTTGTTTGTGGGACTATGCATTGTATGATGACTGTCCTAAAAGGTGCCTAGTCGAAAGGGTTGTGTGGACGCGCAGCCGACTAGACTAGCATATGACAAGGTCGATGGCTTGGTCTCACTAGCCATGGAGCATTGGATGCTAACCGGATAATATGTACTTGGAAAGGTTTGGTCGGATTCGACATAGTCGGATCCGAGTCGAGATAAGGTCTGAGTCGGACAGACCCAACTATGAGACGCAGCAATATGTCATCTGTGAGTCTCTAGTACAACATACGTTCTATGTCCTAAGACCTGAGCTGACGCATGTACTCGGGGTGGTGACAGACTTGCTTTGGGCCGACCAAACGCTACTCCGTGACTGGGTAGTTACAAAGGTAGGTTTCGGGCTTGTCCAGACCCATGCTGCGAGACGTGGTCGAGCAAGATGGGATTTGCCCCTCCGATCAGGAGAGATATACTCTGGGCCCCCTCGTGTGATCCGACCAGGATAAGCATGGCCATGCGACAAGCATTATGAGATAATCCGGATTGTGGTCGGGATCACTAGAACGAGAAAGAGGTCGGGCTACCACAAGGATGACAGTCTCGCCTTGAGCCCGACAACATATATCGTGAGGCAAAAGGAACAGAAGTGTGACACATTGTACAGGTTCGCCTAACCAGCTTCATAGTCTGCTTGGTGGTCGGCACGCCTTGCTAGAGGCCGCTACCAACCGTGTAGGTCGGAGGTGATCCGAACTGTGACCAAGCCGACTTGAACCTAAGGGGTCGCGTGCTTAAGGGAAGGAACCTACAAGGTCGGTTCATAGGACACTGGTCGGATGTGATCCGAACTGGACTAGGAACGTGACCGAGTAGACTTTGGGCTTTAGTGTCCATGCGAGTCCCAAGTGTTGAGCCCGCGACGGACGCCTATATAAGGTGGAGGTGCAGCACACTTATTTGGTTGATCGTTTCGGTGTTTCGACTAGGGTTTGCATGTGTTGTGAATAGCCACCTCCACTCGCCGCCGACTGTGTGATCAGACCTAGCAGTCCACCGCACGGTGTTCCTCCTGCACGCGCGGATACCGTTAGAGGCGGTGCACTAGCGCCGCTCCGGCGAACTTGTACGTGGGATCGGACGACCGGCTGTTCGAGGGAGATCGTATGAGGAGGAGACGATCCACGCGGACGCACTGCCCCAACTTTTCTTCCGCCGCACAGCACTGCGCGTCTGGTGGTAACGAACTGTGATCCATGTCCCGTAGCATGTTCTTGGTTGTTCTGCACGTAGGAAATTATAATTTGCAGTCGACGCACCCTACCAAAGACCCCAACACATCAACCATACTTCATCACCAATTTCATGATGCTCACCGCCGTGCGTGAGTAATTCCATCGTAGGCTTGCTGGACGGTGATGGGTTGGATGAGATTTACCATGTAATCAAGTTAGTTTTGATAGGGTTTGATCCCTAGTATCCACTATGTTCTGAGATTGATGTTGCTATGACTATGCTATGCTTAATGCTTGTCACTAGGGCCCGAGTGCCATGATTTTAGATCTGAACCTATTATGTTTTCATGAATATATGTGTGTTCTTGATCATATCTTGCAAGTCTATAGTCAACTATTATGTGTTATGATCCGACAACCCCGAAGTGACAATAATCGGGATACTTCTCGGTGATGTCCGTAGTTTGAGGAGTTCATGTATTCACTATGTGTTAATGCTTTGGTACGGTTCTCTATTAAAAGGAGGCCTTAATATCCCTTAGTTTCCACTAGGACCCCGCTGCAACGGGAGGGTAGGACAAAAGATGTCATGCAAGTTCTTTTCCATAAGCACGTATGACTATTTACGGAATACATGCCTACATTACATTGATGAATTGGAGCTAGTTCTGGGTCACCCTGTGTTATAGCTATTACATGAGGAATCGCATCCGGCATAATCATCCATCACTGATCCATTGCCTATGGGGTTTTCACATATTGTTCTTCGCTTATTTACTTTTCTGTTGCTACTGTTACAACTACTACAAAAACCGAAAAACATTTATCTTTACTGTTGCTACTGCTACCATTACTATCATACTACTTTGCTACTAAATACTTTGCTGCAGATACTAAGTTATCCAGGTGTGGTTGAATTGAAAACTCAACTGCTAATACTCAAGAATATTCTTTGGCTGCCCTTGTGTCGAATCAATAAATTTGGGTTGTACTTCACCGTTGAAAGCTGTTGCTATCCCCTACACTTGTGGGTTATCATTGTTCAAGGCCCACGAAGTTCCTCCTCCCACCACCGAGGACCGCGGACTCAGCACCAAGCACCACAGCTATTCGGTAAGCATTCTACATTTTGCAAGATGTACATTTCCTCAGTATATTCGTGGGAGGAACTTAAGCCACTGTACTGATTTAACAGGATTATGTGACGACAGCGGAGCGGATCGACTATCCGGCTCCGTTGCCTGAAGATCCAACAACCGCTCTCCTGACGAAGATGCTGGTTCCAGCGCCCTATGAGGTGCGAGAGAAGAAGGCCAAGAAGAAGGCCACGGTGACCAGGAAAAGTCTCCGGCGCAAGGTGGTGTCGGACTCATCGTCCGAAGACCCTAAGGCGCACTCCTCCAACGACAATTAGGAGGAAGAAGAGGAAAACCCTCTCCCCCAAACCGAGAGGGAGAAGAAAAGGAAGGCCGCCCCCTCCAGGGAGGCCGAAGGGTCCAAGAAGGGAAGGACCCTCCCTCTAGACCACTCCACAACCGCCGCCTACAGCGAGGAGGAGTGGCTACCCAGGAGCTCTTATTAGCACGGTGGCGAAGGTTCAGTCCGCCAAAAGCGGATTGACTGAAGCCTGCGCAAGTCTCCATATAGCCTTTGAGGTAAGTAATTCAAATTATGAGAAAGTATCACAGTATAGACAGTAGCCCCTGATGCTCTGTTTGGTGTTCGAAAAGAAAGGCCGAACAGAGGATCAAATATTATTCCCAGGAGTCTAATCATATTATGTCTGTGTGAATGAGAAGGCATCGCTGCTGGCCGCTGCTGCCGCTACTGTGGAGGTCTTCGGACTGAAGCAGAACCAGGGGCGGGCCAAAGAAGAGCTCGGCGTCATTAAGAGGCAGCTCGAGGAGAACAAAGGTAAGTGATACCCCGTCTGAATGTTATATAAAGGAAAAAATCGTTGATGCTAATATAAGCATGATGAATTTTAATAGGGGCCACGGCCGAAGTGGCGGACATTAAGAAGGCGCTGTCCGAGGCCAAAGGCAAAGCGGCCAGGGAGCGCACAGAGCACGAAAAACAAGCAGCGCGAGTTGATGAGTTCCAGCAAGAGCTTCAGGACTTCGTCAAAAAATTCGAGTCCTTGGAGGGTGACTCCAAGACGCAAGAGTCGGAGCTTGCGAAGGCCCGTCAGAGTGCACTAGATGCCAAGGCTACAGCCCAGAAGGCCCTCCAGGAAATTGAGGTGGACAAGAAGATAGCTGCGGGTAAGGCTTTTAATATGCAAAGCAAGCATGTGAAGGAGACTTTCCTTTCACTTACCCGAGTTTGGAGCTCTCTAGGAGCATTTGCAGATCTGCCGCGCAGCATCTCTGATGCCGCAGAGCTCTACCGGGATGAGGAGGGGAGCTCGATGGATAAGCTATTTTGGTCCCAGTATATTGGGGCCGAACATCCAATGCCCTTGTGCAACCAGCTGAAGGAACTGGTCGAACATCACAAGGCGGCTGAACTGGCCATGAAGGACTTCATAGTCCGGCTGTGGCCTGGCGAGCCCCTGCCCAGCAGCTACTTCGTCCTTGGCAAGCGGATGGTGAATGCCTGTCCATGTCTTGAAGTGTTTAAGCGGTCTGTCTGCATTGAGGGTGCACGCAGGGCCTTGGCCCGTGCGAAGGTGCACTGGGGGAAGATGGACGCCGAGAAGCTGGTGACAGAGGGGCCGCCGAAGGGCAAGGAGCATCGCCACCTCGAACAGTATTATGAAAATGTCATTAAGGGTGCCCGCCTTGTAGCAGATGAATGTACTAAGGATGTAATGTTCGAATGAATGTACTCATGTCGTCCTGTAATATGAAAACCAGTTCATGTGCGCTATATGGCGCTTGTTAATTTAAAATATTACCTTCTGTGCGGCCGTTTATAAAATCTTGAGAGTTGGCCAGTCGTCGGCTTCTGCCCCCATGCAACTACTACTGGGGTGTTCGGGATAAATATAAACGCTCTTTATCCAAATTTTTGGTCCTTTAAAGGAGGTGTTTAGTGCCGCGAATGAGGCAATCGGACTATACGGCTTTATCGCTCTCACATAGCTATAGAAGTCTATAATATTAAATTTTGGCGAAGCCCCTAGTATCCGGAAGGTCGGACTCGGGGTGCTATACACGCCTAAATTGGACAAGGCTGATTCCTCGCCTGAAGCGGTAAAAATCTTTAAGGATTTGAGACATCTCGAACAGCGACCGGCTCTCGCCTTAGCATGACAGTCAGTTTTCGGCTTTCTCTACTGAGGTGCTCGTACGAAAGAAATGGGACACAATCGCAGTAGTTTTCCCTACGCTACCTTAGCCGATATAGCGGAACGTAAGGTACCAAAACATAGGAGCCGGGCAAACACAACTATTGACCCAACACATGATTCAGAGCTGATGCATATAGTGCTATATATAGGTTCGGGGTGCCGCACTGTCGAAAGTGTTCAGACTTGTCTTGCCGGGTTATAGGGTGCTGAAGCCCCTGGCGAACTGGTCATGCCAAAATGCACGGGTATAATAAATAAGCAGTAAAGGAAAGGGGTAAATAAACATAATAGCAAGCTGATGTTGTATACTATTTTCCCTTGTTATTTAAATGATACGTCAAAGCGTACATATACAAGTAGTGCGATAAGCAAAATAGGACTGTTTGACACATCCTGACCAGGAGCGGGCCGTATGCGGGTTATGTAAAACAGGTATAGCGATCGTTATCGGAGATCACCTGAGGATTCCTTTGTGCACCAAAGCTTCTTGTCCTCCTGGTGCGTCTGTCCCGCTATGTGTCCGATAGCCGGTCTTTCGGAAGAGCCTCCTGAAGATAGGGACCTAAAAAAAAGTGGTGCAAAGATGCATGGGTCCCGGGGTGGTCAAACCGCATTGTGGACCTTGTCATGACTGTGCCTTCGCCTATGCCCAGGGTATTTTAAGTGCGTAGTTGTGTACGCGCGGCACAAATTTCGCCGCTTGAGTGGGACTAGGGCGTAGGCCGGATTGCTAGTCGAGCTCTGGACGTGCCGGATGATCCTGTTGCAGAGTACTCCAGACTCGCTTGACGGTATCCGGGTTCTTTATCGTCGAATTGGTTGTTTGCCTAAGAAGGCTGTTTTGTACTTCCGTCGCAAGGGCCGCTGAGGGAGTTCCGGACTAGGGGGTATCCGGATAGCCGAACTATCATCATCGGCCGGACTCCAAGACTATGAAGATACAAGATTGAAGACTTCGTCCCGTGTCCGGATGGGACTTTCCTTGGTGTGGAAGACAAGCTTGGCGATATGCATATGTAGATCTCCTACCTTTGTAACCGACTCTGTGTAACCCTAGCCCTCTCCGGTGTCTATATAAACCAGATGGCCTTATTCCATAGGACGAATAACAATCATACCATAGGCTAGCTTCTAGGGTTTAGCCTCCTTGATCTCGTGGTAGATCTACTCTTGTAACCCACATCATCAATATTAATCAAGCAGGACGTAGGGTTTTACCTCCATCAAGAGGGCCCGAACCTGGGTAAAAACATCGTGTCCCTCGTCTCCTGTTACCATCCGCCTAGACCACAGTTCGGGTCCCCGTACCCAAGATCCATCGGTTTTGACACCGACATTGGTGCTTTCATTGAGAGTTCCTCTGTGTCGTCACCGATAGGCTCGATGGCTTCTTCAATCATCATCAACGACGCAGTCCAGGGTGAGACCTCCCTCCCCAGACAAATCTTCGTATTCGGCGGCTTTGCAATGCGGGCCAATTCGCTTGGCCAAATGGAGCAGATCGAAAGCTACGCCCCTGGCCGTCAGGTCAGATTTGGAAGTTTGAACTTCACGGCTGACATCTGCGAGGACTTGATCCTCGATGGGTTCAAGCCACAGCCGAGCGTGCCGCACTATCACGGCGAGCATGATTTAGCTCTGCGGCCGGACAGTACCTTGGAGGCCGCACTCGAAACCGCACCGATCTTCAATTCGGAGCCAGCTCCGCAGATCGAGGATGGATGCCTAGACACCGCCTCGGGGGCTGCAACCTCTACGGCGATAGAGCCAAACACTGACTTTGTCCCTCATAAAGCTCATGACTCCAAGGTGCCGGACTCCTCGCTGGACTCCGAACCTCCCGCGCCCGCCCTGATCGAATTCGATTGGGCGCCGATCATGAAGTTCACCGCAGCGGACGTCTTTCAACACTCACCTTTCGGCGACATCTTGAGTTCGCTAAAATATCTCTCGTTATCAGGAGAGCCCTGGCCGGACTGCGGTCATGACAGTTGGGATGCGGATGACAAAGAAATTAAAGGCCCACCCACCACCCACTTGGTAGCCGCTGTCGACGATTTAACTGACATGCTAGACTACGACTCCGAGGACATCGACGGTATGGACGAAGATGCCGGAGACGACCAAGAACCAGCACCTAACGGACGCAGGAAAGCCACCCCAGCCCACAACGTATACATGGTGGACACACAAAAAGGAAGCGACAATGAGGAAAAACGGGACGTGGCGAAGGACAACTCCCCCAACAAACAAACAAAGCGGCGACGCAAGCGCCGCCAGAAGACCGGCATTGACAAAAACGGCACCCATATGGACCCGGCCCTAGAGCAGGGCGAAGCAGTGGACGATGCACACGTCAACAAGCAGCTAGCCGGACATGAACCGGACAAGCAACCCGTCCCCGGCGAAGGTGATCTCACATCACCAGAGCATATGAATCTTCATAAAAGGCTCGTCGCCACTGCAAGAAGTTTGAAGAAGCAAAAGCGGAAGCTCAAAACAGCGGAAGACGCACTCAGAATGAGATGCAGCAAAGTACTCAACACCGCAGATAAATATGGCACTAGTCCCAAGACAAAGAGTTACCTGAAGCGCAAGCTGTTGCCCGAATTCGACGAGGAGGCCTTCGAGCCCCTGCAGTCAAAAAAGAAAGGGGCCGCCTGGCCGGATAGACGACCAGATGACAGGCCAAGAGCAACATGGGGCGCCACACACAAGCCGGCACATGATCAGCATAAAGATCCTCAAAAAAAGGATAACCCGGCCAGGTCTATCTACGGGCCAAAAAAGAAGACTCCAGGAAGTAACACAACCAGCCGAGCATTTCAAGACAACGGCACACCCAAATACAGGGGCGCCGCACACCCACTATGGTTTACCGACGAAGTACTGGATCATGGATTTCTAGCGGGATTTAAACCCATAAACATAGAGGCATACGACGGAACAACAGACCCCGGAGTCTAGAATGAGGATTATATCCTACACATACACATGGCAAGAGGAGACGATCTCCATGCCATAAAATACCTACCCCTCAAGCTCAAAGGGCCGGCCCGGCATTGGCTTAACAGCCTCCCAGAAAATACGAGCAAATTTTCAGGGGACTTATGTCCGGCCTCCGGATGCATATGATTTAAGTCACATA
This sequence comes from Triticum dicoccoides, assembly GCF_002162155.2. NCBI lineage: Eukaryota > Viridiplantae > Streptophyta > Magnoliopsida > Poales > Poaceae > Triticum > Triticum dicoccoides. The sequence goes on from NC_041387.1 coordinate 677,054,015, forward strand.
ACTCAACAGCCCGGAGAATCAGCACGCAAATTCTGGAACAAGTTCCTCACTAAAAAGAACCAAATAGTCGACTGTCCGGACGCTGAAGCCTTAGCAGCCTTTAAACACAACGTCCGAGACGAATGGCTTAGCAGACACCTCGGCCAGGAAAAACCAAGAACAATGGCCGCACTAACAAGTCTCATGACCCGCTTTTGCGCGGGGGAAGATAGCTGGTTGGCTAGATGCAGCACCAGCGACCCGAGTACATCCAAAATCAGGGATGGAAATGGGAAATCACGACGCAAAAAAGATCAGCGCCGGAATAAGGAAAATGGCCCAAATAGTACGGCGGTCAACGCCGGATTCAAAAGCTCTCGGCCGAACAACAAAACACTGCCCCTAAAGGATAACAGTGACGAGCTATCCAACCTAAACAAGATTCTGGATAGACTGTGTCAAATACACGGTACCTCGGGGAAGCCTGCAAACCATACCCACAGAGATTGTTGGGTCTTCAAGCAGTCCGACCCACTTAATGCCGAACACAAAGGGCTCGACACACCAAGTGAAAGTGACGAAACCCAAAAGCAGCGCTCCGGAAACCAAAAGACTTTCCCATTAGCAGTCAAAACAGTGAACTCACTTCACGTGATAACACGCAGCGCGGCCCCTGCTATACCAGCACACCGTCCGCAGACTGGGGATAGAACCCACCAAAATTCGCTATAGCAGCACTTCCTTCAAAGGAGTGACGCCAGGCCTTTTTTAGCCAATTTTACAGGCTCTGTACCACTAGAGGTCGTGTTCGGTTCATTCGACAACCTCCGTCGCGAAAAGCTCACCCTCGATCACCCCATTTAGCAGTAGCCCTTAAGCACTACTGGGGCGTGTAGCTTTCGCCCGCTTTAATGCAATACCACATTACGCGTCTCTTACGCTTAAAAATGCCCGGTCCACGTGGCATATTCTTAAAACTCCAGGTGTCTCTCGACCACAGAGAATGTGCGGCTGCCTTGACAGCCACACATTATTCCGACCTTGCAGATCAAAGCTCCTAAAAACAGGTCATTTCGACCTCGGACATGGTTAGACGAGTCCGGCGTAACTTAACAAGGGGCTTCCCAGCCGCATACCCCCTTTTTTTAGGGGACCGCACGCATAAATGATGAAAGCCAATAAAGCTCAACTTTCTTCATCTTCCAAATTATACTTTATTTTGATACACTTTTTGCACAATATTTCTCAGAAACTAAGTCCTTCTCTTTTACAGATGAAGCACATGCTACACCCGTCCAGGATACAGCACAACGGAGACACAGGCGCAGACGTGCAGTAGGGACCCGTTGCAAGGATACTTTTCAGATTAAGACCCTGCGTAAACCTTTCTCACCATCTCTTGTTGATACACATCCCCCGGTCTCCTACCAGAGCCGAGGAGGAGGCTGGCGTTTTGGCATCGGCCGCGTCAGAAGTTCCCGCCCGTACCTGGACACTAGGGGCTTAGGGCTTTATTCTGCCCGATATCATAAAGACCGAACACCTCAGGGAGTGTTCGGCGTCTCGAGTTAGGCCTTATATGCATCAGCTCCGAATCATGTCTTTGGTCAAATGTTGGGTTTGCCCGGCTCCTGTGTTTTGCTGCCTTACGTTCCGTATCATCGGCTAACGCGACACCAGGAGAACTACTGTGATTGTGCCACGGTTCGGCCAGGAGAGCACCTCAGTAGAGAAAGCCGAAAACTGACTGTCATGATATAGCGAGAAACTGGTCAACCACTCGATCGACCATTGGAATGTTTAGAATTCCTCCGCTTTGACGAAGGACCGCTTCCCGATCAGGCACATACGCGCTCCGAGTTCAGAGAAGCGCGGTGCCATCAGGGGCTATATAGTAGCCCCACATTCGAGCTCCTATGGCTAAGTGAAAGTGATAAAGCATTATAGTCCGGTTGCCTAGTTTTCTATGCTATCACCTCCTTAAAAGGACCAAGATGTTGGATTATGTGTGAAAAAGCGTTTTTCTTTTTGCAAACACCCCCGCACCATGTGCGTGGGGGATGAAGCCAAAGACTGCCATCTTTCAGATTATTCATACATATACGGCCGCATAGGAGATAGTTCAATACTTGAACACACAAGTATAAAAAGTCATTGCATTATAAACATGATCTTAGAAATCATACATATTCAAACATAACATCTTTCGAGCACTGCGACTCTATTATACGAGCGCCCTGCAGGACTTCCTCAAAGTAATGCTCGGTGGGGAATCGGCTTTTGTCCGAACCCCGGGATGCAACAGCGGTGGCATCCATCTCCGCCCAGTATGTTTTACCACGGGCGAGAGCCATCCGCGCACCTTCTATGCATGCCGACCGCTTCATCGCCTTAATATGCGGCACTGCCCCAACGAATTGCTGCAACAAACCAAAATAACTCTTCGGCTTGGGCCATTTCGGCCACAAATGAGTGACCACATCCGTCATGGCCAGTCCGGATAATCTATTCAGCTCAGCCCACTCAACCAGCCGATCGCTCAACGGAAGTGGACGCTCCGTACTATGGAATTGAGACCAGAAAAGCTCTTCCATTTCATGATCCTCCTGGCTTCGAAAATGCACGACTGCGTCAGCCGCACTCACTGCCAAGTCCACATAAGGATCCTCCGCAACGTACAATTGGCCCAGCTGAGCATACTTCGGATCCGTGAACTTCCTACGCAGCATAAAGGGCTTTCGAGCCACAATGTCTCCGACCTAACGCAGTTCCTCCTTCATAGCCCGCATCGCACTACGGGCATCCTTGGCCTCGGCATCGGCCTTTTTCAGGTCCTCTTGCTCCGCTCGGCTTTCTCCTTCAAGAACCTCCAGGCGGTTGGTAGCAACTCTTAATTTCATGGCCATTCCAGCCATCTCCTCCCTGCTTCGGCAGTGAGCAGCCTTCTCGGCTTCTAGACCTTCCGCTGCCTTCAAGGTAGCCGCCTCGCTTTTTCTGGCTTGCTCCTTGGCCCGAGCAAGTTCTGCTCGAAGGACTTCCACAGCAGCAACACCATCTGCATCTAAGCATACAATTTGTAAGGAATGGGCGTCAGCTCCCTTACTAACCAACCGCGGGGCAACCACATACCTTGTGACTCATCAAGTCGTCTATTGACCAGTGAGATGTCCGCATCTGTAGCGTCGAGTTGCTTCTTTAGCTCGGCAAATTCATTAGTCCGGCTGCCACCGAACGTTCCGCCACCTGCATGGGAAAGGCGACAGTTAATAACTGAGATTACAATCCTAGGCACGTTGTCGTTTTTGACAGCATACCAAGTCTCGGGGGCTACTATCTATACAGGGCGCACTTCATGTGCAAAACTGTCTACAGGTATGTCATTTTTTGCATACCTCAAATCCCATCAGTAAACTTCCGACGGCCTCATACAACCCGGTTTCGGCGGACAAGATGCTCTCAATCACATCACCCATTAATGTGCGGTGATCTTCTGAGATGGACGCCCTCTTAAGCAAATCCTGCAGCTCCACCGACCGTACTCCAATGGGCGCCGAACTCTCTGGTCCCGCCGGACTCGGGGAGACCCTCCATGACGACACCTCAGTGTCGTCCGCCCCGCACGATGGGGCGGCAGATGAAGGCGTTTCACTTTCCATCATCTCCGGACGAAGGTCTCCCGAAGATGAGCTGTGTTGAGATCCGAACTACAAGGTAAAAACTTCGTTACCTTTAGACATTAAGCAGGGGTGTCTGATAATTATAAAATCCCCCTTTTTCACTTACGGCTCGTTAGAGGGCTGATTCCTCCACGGAGACAGTACGGCCGGGGCGCTTTCTGGCGCAGGACCTTCCGGTACAGATTTCTTTCCCCGCTTTGAGGCCTTGGCCTTCGGGTCTTCGGAAGCATTCCTCTTCTCCCCCTGGAAGGAGGGACTCTCGAATCCTCCCTTACTAAACGCCTCCTTAGTAGAGGTGACAGTTTCCCCGTGCCCCCCTTCGCCCTCATTCGAAGGTGCAACCTCCAACATTTTGATTAACACGGGATCCTGCGTGGTCTCAGGGAGGAGGGCCGGACACTGTATCAGTTTTGCTTGCGCTATCCACTCTTGTCCAGGGATAGCTGGTTAAAAGGCGAGCTCACGATAAATAAATGGACGGTGTGTCCGGACACAGGGCTACTTACTTGAGTATCCGGGCGATTACAGCTTGGGCCAGCGTCCTCGCTCAATTCCGGATGCGTCTCTTGCGATCCGAAGAACAGTTTATACATCTCCATGGGAGTCAAACCCATAAAATGTTGAAGAGCTCGTGGCCCCTCCGGATTAAATTCCCACAAGCGGAGGGGGCGACGTTTGCAGGGCAGTAGGCACCGGATCAACATGACCTGCACCACTGCGACCAGATTGATATCCCTTTCTTGGAGGCCTCGAATCCGGTCCTGCAACAGGGGGACGTCTTTGGGCGGCCCCAAGTCACGCCCCTTGTTGACCCATGATGTTAGCTGCTGTGGAGGGCCCGAGCGAAAGACGGGCGGCGGCTTCTTCCTGCTGCCCCGGGGAGCGGTGATATAAAACCACTCCTGTTGCCACAAGCCGAGATCCTCTTGGAAAGAGCCCTTGGGCCATGGAGCTTCGGCCCTCTTGCTTATAACCACCCCTCCGCACTCTGCCTGACGCCCCTCAATCATCTTCGGCTCCACGTTGAAGGTTTTGAGCCATAAGCCGAAGTGAGGGGTAGTGTGGAGGAAGGCTTCACAGACGACAATGAATGATGAGATATGGAGGATGGACTCCAGAGCCAGGTCGTGGAATTCCAACCCATAGTAAAACATGAGCCCCCTCATCAAGGGATCCGTCGGGAAGCCTAAACCCCGACGGAAGTGAGACACGAACACGACGATCTCGCCAGGCTCGAGAGTTGGGATAACTTGCCCTCGGGCAGGCAGCCTATGCGAAATCTCGTAGGTTAGATACCTGGCATCTCTCAGCTTTAGCACATCCTCCTCCGTGACGGAGGAGGGCATCCACCAGCCTCGTAGAGCAGGACCGGACATTGTCGAAGATCGAAGATACCTGAATTCGGAGCCCTGGGTGTTGGAACTCAGGGAGAGGGGCGGATTCGATGGAGGATTGAATAAAAAGACCGGGCCTTGGTCTCATTATAAAGAGGAAGAATACCAAGAGCCGTCCCTGTGACCATTTGGAACCCACCTTCGATGGAGGGAGCGTGGCAACGGGCGCGGTTGGGTTACCCACGCCCGTATTGATGGGAATCCCGGAATAAGGGGAACACGATCTCTGCTTCGACAAGACGTGCCAAGGAAACTGCCTCGCTAAACGCGCTGAGGTGGAACAATAAAAACAATTCGAGTAAAGGCTTGGAAGTGGTGTGACGTCACACCACAGAATACGTCAGCAGATTGATCTTGTGTAATATTATTCTCTCTACGGTGGTATGTGGAGTTTATTTTTGCAGAGCTGGACACTATCGTGGTGTTCACAATCTTCTATAAATTATTCGGAGGAGGAACCCACCTTGCAATGACGAAGACAATATGGGCGCCGGACTCGTCGTCATTGAAGCCTGGTTCAGGGGCTACTAAGGGAGTTCCGGACTAGGGGGTGTGCGGATAGCCGAACTATCATCATCGGCCGGACTCCAAGACTATGAAGATACAAGATTGAAGACTTCGTCCCATGTCCGGATGGGACTTTCCTTGGCGTGGAAGACAAGCTTGGCGATACGGATATGTAGATCTCCTACCTTTGTAACCGACTCTGTGTAACCCTAGCCCTCTCCGGTCTCTATATAAACCGGATCGCCTTAGTCCATAGGACGAACAACAATCATACCATAGGCTAGCTTTTAGGGTTTAGCCTCCTTGATCTCGTGGTAGATCTACTCTTGTAACCCACATCATCAATATTAATCAAGCAGGAGATAGGGTTTTACCTCCATCAAGAGGGCCCAAACCTGGGTAAAAACATTGTGTCCCTCGTCTCCTGTTACCATCCGCCTAGACGCACAGTTCGGGACCCCCTACCCGAGATCCGCCGGTTTTGACACCGACAGCCGCGGTGTGCTCCTCCGTGCGGAGCGAGTGCTCTGTGTTTCCATTAGTTGTAATAACCCAGCGAGGTCCTGGCATTTTGAGATTGAGGTATGCATAATGCAGTACCACATTGAATTTGGCAAATGCGGTTCATCCGAGCAGTGCATGATAGCCACTGCGGAAGGGGACGATGTCGAAGATTAACTCCTCGCTTCGGAAATTGTCCGGAGATCCAAAGACCACTTCTAGTGTGATTGAGCCCGTACAACAGGCCTCCACCCTGGGCATGACACCCTTGAAGGTGGTTTTTGTGGGCTTGATCCTTGAGGGGTCGATGCCCATTTTGTGCACTATGTCCTGATAGAGCAGATTCAGGCTACTGCTACCGTCGATGAGGACTCGTGTGAGATGGTATCCGTCGATGATGGGTTAAAGGACCAATGCGTCCGTACCTCCATGATGGAAGCTGGTAGGATGGTCCCTGCGATCGAAGGTGATCGGGCAAGAGGACCATGGGTTGAACTTTGGGGCGACTGGCTCCATCACATAGACGCCCACTAGTGCACGCTTCCGTTCCCGCTTCGGAATATGGGTTGCGTATATCATATTTACTGTTTTGACCTGGGGAGGGAATTTCTTCTGTCCTCCTGTGTTCGGCGGCCGTGGCTCCTCGTCGTTATAGCTATGCACCCCCTTTTCCTTGTTTTCGGCATTCAACTTGTCGGCCTGTTTAAATACCCAGCATTCCCTATTGGTGTGGTTGGCTGGTTTATCGGGGGTGCCGTGAATTTGACATGAGCGATCGAGTATGCGGTCCAAACTGGACGAGCCCGGACTGTTTCTTTTGAATGGCTTTTTTCGCTGTCCGGATTTAAAGCCTCTGAATTCGGCATTGACTGCCGTGTCTTTAGTGTTGTCGCCATTGTTGTGATGCTTGTTGCCGTTGCTGTCCCTGGTGTCTGAATCGCCTGAGTTCTTGGGTGTTATGTTGCTACGAGCCAGCCAGCTGTCCTCGCCCGCGCAAAAGCGGTTCATGAGTGTCGTGAGGACTGCCATGGACTTTGGCTTCTCTTGGCCGAGGTGTCGAGCGAGCCATTCGTCATGGATATTATGGTTGAAGGCTGCTAAGGCTTCGGCATCCGGACAGTCGACAATTTGGTTCTTTTTAGTTAAGAACCGAGTCCAGAATTTCCTGGCTGACTCTTCGGGCTGTTGGGTTATGTGGCTTAAGTCATCAGCGTCCGGTGGTCGCGCATAAGTGCCCTGGAAGTTGTCGAGAGATGCGTCTTCCAAGTCCTCCCAACTACCAATGGAGCTTGTTGGCAGGCTATTTAGCCAATACCAAGCCGGTCCTTTGAGCTTAAGTGGTAGGTACGTTATGGCATGTAAGTCATTGCCGCGGGCCATGTGAATGTGGAGGAGAAAATCTTCGATCCACACCGCGGGGTCCATTGTGCCATCATATGATTCAATGTTTACGGGTTTAAACCCTTCTGGGAATTCGTGATCCATGACTTCATCAGTGAAGCATAGGGGGTGTGCGGTGCCTCTATGACGGGCTACATCCCGACGTAGTTCAAATGAATCTAGTCTGTCGTATTCGGCCCGGCCGGATTTTGCTTTTATGGTATCCGGCGTGACGGTCATCATCGCGTCTTGTGGCACGCCCCTGTGATCCGTAGATCGATCTGCACTGTCCTGCTTTGTTTTCCAATACATCTCGCAGGTCCTTCGTGTAGCCCCGGGCCTTAGTATTATCGTTTGATTGGCGATGGGGTGCGGTCTGGACTTCAGGCTGGTACGCCGCTTTGTCGCGGCCACAGGGCATCCGGTTAGCCGCATCATGCGCTGGTAGCATGGGCTTTAAAGTCTCCTCCTCGAGTTGAGGTAGCAACCTGCGCTTTGGGTAGCTTTTCCTAGGGTGGTCGAGTCTGTATTCCTTGGCAGCCAGGACCTCGGTCCATCTATCTGTTAGCAGATCCTGATCGGCTTGAAGCTATTGCTGCTTTTTCTTCAGGCTTTTTGAAGTGGCTATAAGCCGGCGCTTGAAGCGCTCCTGCTCGACGGGATCCTCAGGCACGATGAATTCTTCATCGCCAAGGCTCTCTTCGTCTTCGGAGAGAGGCATATAATTATCGTCCTCTGATTCTCCATTTGTCGTCTGTTCCTTAGGGCTAGCTTGCCCGTCCTCTTGCTCGGCCTGCTCGAAGCCTGGCTTGGCAGGATTGTTTTCGTCTTCAGCACCATCCGGATTGTTATCTCTTGTGCCGGTATTGCTATTTTTGCTATGGCGGGGCTTGGCGTGGCGCCTATGATGCCGGTGCTTAGATAGCTTCTCCAAGGGGTTATCGTCCGTTGCCTCATTTCCATTGCCTTATTTGGGGGTGTCCACCATATATATATATCGTATGATGAAGTGGCTTTCCAGCGCCCTATAGGCGGTGGTTCCTATTCTTCTCTTGCATCGTCGTCCATACCGTCGACAGTGGCTATTAAGTGGGTGGTGGGTGGGGAACGAATTTCTTCGTCGTCCGCTTCCCACTCGAGCCGGATATAGTTCGGCCCAGAATCTCTCGACAAGGAAAGAGACCTTAATGAGTTCAGCACATCCCCCAAGGGCGAGTGCTGAAAAATATCCGCGGTGGTGAACTCCATGACAGGTGCCCAATCAGATTTGATAGGCACGAACGCACGCGGTTCGGATCCTGTAGCCGGAAACGAGTCCAAGGGTCCAATGACACCACCCTCACTGGAGGTGGGATCAGTGTTCGGCTCTAACGCCGATGAGTGCGCGGCCTCCGTGGCGAGGTCCATCCACCAGTCCTCGGAAGGCATGATCTGCTCCGGATTGATTCCCGGTGCCGCCGCAGGCGCGATCTCCCGAATAGTGTCTGATGGCAGATCAAAGTCATGCACGTCGTGACTGTTCGGCGCGCCTGACATGGGCTCGAATCCATCGAAGATCAAGTCTCCACGGATTCCGGCAGTATAGTTCAAGCTTCCAAACCTGACCTGATGGCCAGGGGCGTAGCTATCGATCTGCTCCAGATGGCCAAGCGAGTTGGCCCGCAGTACGATGCTGCAACGTCTTGAGCTTGCGTTGGTTTTCCTTGAAGAGGAAAGGGTGATGCCGAAGTGGTAGTGTAACTATTTCCCTCCGTTTTTGAGAACCAAGGTATCAATCCAGTAGGAGGCTCCTCAAAAGTCCCACCCACCTACACAAGCAAACAAAGAACTCGCAACCAACACAATAAAGGGGTTGTCAATCCCTTCACGGCCACTTGCGAAAGTGAGATCTGATAGAGATAGTATGATAAGATAAATATATTTTTGGTATTTTATAATATAGATGCAAAAAGTAAAGATGCAAATAAAAGTAGATTGAAAGCTTATATGATAAAAGATAGACCCCGGGGCCATAGGTTTCACTAGTGGCTTCTCTCAAGATAGCATAAGTATTACGGTGGGTGAACAAATTACTGTCAAGCAATTGATAGAAAAGCGAATAATTATGAGATTATCTAGGCATGATCATGTATATAGGCATCATGTCCGTGACAAGTAGACCGACTCCTGCCTGCATCTACAACTATTACTCAACACATCGACCGCTATCCAGCAGGCATCTAGAGTATTAAGTTCATAAGAACAGAGTAACACATTAAGAAAGATGACATGATGTAGAGGGATAAACTCAAGCAATATGATATAAACACCATCTTTTTATACTTGATGGCAACAATACAATACGTGCCTTGCAACCCCTACTGTCACTGGGTAAGGACACCGCAAGATTGAGCCCAAAGCTAAGCACTTCTCCCATGGCAAGAAAGATCAATCTAGTAGGCCAAACTAAACTGATAATTCGAAGAGACTTGCAAAGATAACTCAATCATACATAAAAGAATTCAGAGGAGATTTAAACATTTCTCATACATAAACTTGATCATAAACCCACAATTCATCGGATCTCGACAAACACACCGCAAAAAGAGTTACATCAAATAGATCTCCACAAGAGAGGGGGAGAACATGGTATTGAGATCCAAAAAGAGAGAAGAAGCCATCTAGCTAATAACTATGGACCCGAAGGTCTGTGGTAAACTACTTAGATCTCACCGGAAGGGCTATGGTGTTGATGTAGAAGCCCTCCGTGGTCGATTCCCCCTCCGGCGGGGCGCCGGCGAAGGCTCCAAGATGGGATCTCGCAGATACAGAAGGTTACGGTGGTGGAAACTGTTTTTCGTTGGCTCCCTGGATGTTTTCGGGGTACGTGGGTATATATAGGGGGGAAAAGTACGTCGGTGGATGCCTGAGGGGCACACGAGACAGGGGGCGCCCAGAGGCGGTGGGCGCGCCCTCCTATCTCCTGGCCGCCTCGATCGCTTCTTGGCTTGCACTTCAAGTCCTCTAGATCACGTTCGTTCCAAAAATCATGCTCCCGAAGGTTTCATTCCGTTTGGACTCCGTTTGATATTCCTTTTCTTCGAAATACTGAAATAGGCAAAAAAACAGCAATACGGGCTGGACCTCCGGTTAGTAGGTCAGTCCCAAAAAATGATATAAATGTGTAAAATAAAGCCCATAAACATCCAAAAGGGGTAATATAATAGCATGGAACAATCAAAAAATATAGATACGTTGGAGACGTATCAAGCATCCCCAAGCTTAATTCCTGCTCGTCCTAGAGTAGGTAAATGATAAAAACATAATTTTTGATGGGGAATGCTACCTAGCATAATTCTCAATGTAATTTTTTTATTGTGGCATGAATGTTCAGATCCAAATGATTCAAAATAAAATTTCATATTGATAAAAGAAATAGTAATACTTCAAGCATACTAATCAAAGCAATCATGTCTTCTCAAAATAACATGGCTAAAGAAAGTTCATCCCTACAAAATCATATAGTTAGGTTATGCTTCATTTTCGTCACACACAAATGTTCCCAAATTCTACACCCCCGATGACAAGCCAAGCAATTGTTTCGTACTTCAATAATCTCAAACTTTTCCAAATTTCATGCAATACATGAGTGTGAGCCATGGATTTAGCACCATGGGTGGAATAGAATATGATTATGGGGATTGTGTGGAGAAGACAAAAAAGGAGAAAGTCTCACATTGACGAGGATAATCAACAGGCTATGGAGATGCCCATAAATTGATGTCAACATGAGGAGTAGGGATTGCCATGCAACGGATGCACTAGAGCTATAAATGAATGAAAGCTCAACAAAAGAAACTAGTGGGTGTGCATCCAACTTGCTTGCTCACAAGACCTAGGGCATTTGAGGAAGCCCATAGTAGGAATATACAAGCCAAGTTCTATAATGAAAAATTCCCACTAGTATATGAAAATGACAACATATGAGACTCACTATATGAAAAACATGGTGCTACTTTGAAGCACAATATATGAGACTCGCTATATGAAGAACATGGTGCTACTTTGAAGCACAAGTGTGGAAAAAGAGATAGTAACATTGCCCCTTTTTCTTTCTTTTATCTTTTTTTCCTTTTTCTTTTTTTCTTTTTTCCTTTTCTTTCTTTTCTTTTTTTCTTTTTTCTTTCTTTGGCCTTTCTTTTTTTCTTTGGGACAATGCTCTAATAATGATGATCATCACACTTTTTTTGATTACAACATAGGAATTACAACTCGAAACTAGAACAAGATATGACTCTATATGAATGCCTCCGGCGGTGTACCGGGATGGTGCAATGAATCAAGAGTGACATGTATGAAAAATTATGCATGGTGGCTTTGCCACAAATACGATGTCAACTACATGATCATGCAATGGCAATATGACAAAAGATATATGTGAAGCACATAGCATATTCTAATAAATTCTAATCAAGTAGGCTTCTCCCAAAAGGTGTGTACATCAAGGATGATTGTGGTAAACTAAAAAGAAAATACTAATATCATAAATGACGCTCCAAGCAAATCACATATCATGTGGCGAATAAAAATATAGCTCCAAGTAAAGTTACCAATGAACGAAGACGAAAGAGGGGATGCCTTCCCGGGGCATCCCCAAGATTAGGCTTTTGGCTACTCTTGAATATCTTGGGGTGCCATGGGCATCCCCAAGCTTAGGCTTTTGCCACTCCTTATTCCATAGTCCATCAAATCTTTACCCAAAACTTGAAAACTTCACAACACAAAACTCAACAGGAAACCTCATAAGCTCCGTTAGTGAAAGAAAACAAAACCACCGCATAAGGTACTGTAATGAACTCATTATTTATTTATTTTGGTGTTAAACCTACTGTATTCCAACTTATCTATGGTTTATAAACTATTTTACTAGCCATAGATGCATCAAAATAAGCAAACAACACACGAAAAACAGAATCTGTCAAAAACAGAACAGTCTGTAGCAATCTGTAACTAACGCAAACTTCTGGAACTCTAAAAATCCTACCAAAATAGGAAGTCCTGCACAATTTTTCTATTGATCAGCAGAAAAAAGAATCAACGCAAAATCACATTTCTGTGATTTAAAAAAACTAAATTCATGCATGCAAAGTTTCTGTTTTTCACCAGAATCAAATTAACTATCATCATAGGTTATCCTATAGGTTCTACTTGGCACAAACACTAATTAAAACATAAAAACACATCTAAACAGAAGGTAGATGAATAATTTATTACTAAACAGAAACAAAAACAAAAAACACAAATAAAATTGGGTTGCCTCCCAACTAGCGCTATCGTTTAACGCCCCTAGCTAGGCATAAAAGCGAAGATAGATTCAAGTAGTGCCATCTTTAGCACTCAATTCATAAGTAGCCCACATGATAGATTCATAAGGTAATTTGACTTTCTTTCTTGGAAAGTGCTCCATGCCTTTCTTTAATGGAAATTGTAATCTAATATTCCCTTTCTTCATATCAATAATCGCGCCAATCGTTCTAAGGAAAGGTCTACCAAGAATAATAGGGCAAGAAAGATTGCAATCTATATCAAGAACGATAAAATCTATAGGAACCAAATTTCTATTTGCGACAATGAGAACATCATTGATCCTTCCCATTCGCTTTTTAATGGTGGAATCCGCAAGGTGCAAATTTAAAGAGCAATCATCAAGATCATAGAAACCTAGAATATCACATAAAGTTTTCGGAATCGTGGAAACACTAGCACCCAAATCACACAAAGCAAAACACTCATGATCTTTAATTTTAATATTTATAGTAGTTTCCCACTCATCATTAAGTTTTCTAGGTATAGAAACTTCCAAATTAAGTTTTTCATCATAATATTGCATCAAGGCATCAACGATATGTTTGGTAAAGGCTTTATTTTGACTATAAGCATGAGGAGAATTAACAACGCAACAAGGAAATACAACCTTCTAAAGAACAATTATCATAATCAAAATCCTTGAAATCCGAGATAGTGGGTTCAATGCTATTTAAAGTCACGACCTCTCCAATCCCACTTTTACCAAATTTAGCATCAAGATCTGAAAACTCCGAATTATTGGGACGCCTTCTAACTAAAGTTGACTCATCTCCAGTCCCATTATTATTAAGATTAATATTTCAAAACAAAGATCGAATAGGGGACACATCAATAACTTTAAGACCTTCATCATTACTTTCATTGAAACTAGAAGAACACGCCTTTACAAAGCAATCTTTCTTAGCACACAATCTAGCGGTTCTTTCATTGCACTCATCAATGGAAATTCTCATGGCTTTGAGAGACTCATTGATACCATACTTAGGAGGAGTAGATCTAAGTTTAAGAGAATCAACATCAAGCGAAAGTCTATCAACCTTCCGAGCCAAATCATCAACTTTGAGCAATTTTTCTTCAAGCAAAGCATTAAAATTCTTTTGAGAAATCATAAATTCTTTCACACTATTCTCAAAATCAGAGGGCATCTTATTAAAATTACCATAAGAATTATTGTAGGAATTTCCATAATTATTAGAGGAATTACTAGGGAACGGTCTAGGATTAAAGTTTCCTCTATAAGCATTGTTTCCAAAACTATTCCTACCAACAAAATCCACATCCATAGAATCATTTTTATTCTGAATCAAAGTAGACAAAGGCATATCATTGGGATCAAGAGGAGCATTGTTAGTAGCAAATAATTTCATAAGTTCATCCATCTTTCCACTCAAAACATTGATTTCTTCTATAGCATGCACTTTTTTACTAGAAGATCTTTCGGTGTGCCATTGAGAATAATTGGCCATAATATTATCAAGAAGTTTTGTAGAATCTCCTAACGTGATTTCCATAAACGTGCCTCCCACAGCTGAATCTAAAAGATTTCTAGAAGCAAAGTTCAAACCGAGATGAAAATTTTGTATGATCATCCATAAATTCAAACCATGAGTAGGGAAATTGCGAATCATCAATTTCATTCTCTCCTAAGATTGGGCAACATGCTCATGATCAAGTTGTTTAAAATTCATAATATCGTTCCTAAGAGTGATGATCTTTCCGGGAGGAAAATACTTAGAGATAAAAGCATCTTTGCACTTGTTCCAAGAATCAATATTATTTTTAGGCAAAGACGAAAACCAAACTTTAGCACGATCTCTAAGTGAAAATGGAAATAACTTCAATTTAACAATATCATTATCCATATATTTCTTCTTTTGCATATCAAACAAATCAACAAAGTTGTTTAGATGAGTAGCGGCATCTTCACTAGGAAGGCCGACGAATTGATCTTTCATAACAAGATTCAGCAAAGCAGTATTGATTTCACAAGACTCAAGATCATTAAGAGGAGCAATCAGAGTACTAAGGAAATCATTATTTTTGGTATTGGAGAAATCACACAATTTGGTATTATCTTGCGCCATGGCGACAAGTAATCCAACACACAAGCAAACAGAAAAAGGCAAGCGAAAAAGAGAGGAGAAGATTGGGAAAGAGAGGTCGAATAAAACGACAAGGGTGAAGTGGGGGAGAGGAAAACAAGAGGCAAATGGCAAATAATGTAAATGCGAGGGAGATGAGTTTGTGATAGGTACTTGGTATGTCTTGACTTGAGCAAAGATATACTATTACTCACTTTTGGGGGCCCAGAGTGATTTCCGCGATTGTCGAACATCGGGGTGAGTTTATGTGTCGGTCATCAACACTTGCAGTTTTGCCGATTCTGGCCCGTTTATGGACTATTACTCACTGATTTGGGGTCCCTGAGCGATTTCCATGATTGATGAACCCTAGGGTGCGTTTATGTATCATTCATCAATAATCCTAGATTTGTCCGATTCTGGGCTCTTTCGTGGACTATTACACACCGTTTTGGGGTCCCAAAGCGATTTCAATGGTTGTCGAACCCCAAGGTGTGCTTACGTGTTGGTCGTCAAGACTCACAGTTTGGGCCGGTTCTGGCCCATTTCTTGGACTATTACTCAGTTTTGGGTTCCCGAAGTGATTTCCACGATTGACGAACCCAAAGATGCGTTTACGTGTCGGTCATCAACACTAAGAATTTTGGCCGATTATGGGCCATTTCGTTGACTATTAATCAATACTTTGGGGTCCCGGAGTGATTTCCACAATTGACGAACCCCGAGACGCGTTTACGTGTCGGTGATCAATACTAAGAAATTGGCCGATTATGGGCCATTTCCTTGACTATTAATCACTATTTTGGGGTCCCGGAGTGATTTACACAATTGACGAACCCCGGATGCGTTTACGTTTTGGTCATCAACACTCGCGGTTTTTGTTTATTCTGCCCCGTTTCGTGTACTATTGCTCACCGTTTTGGGGTCCCAAAGATATGGTTGTTGAACCCCAAGGTGCTCTTACGTGTCGTTCATCAACATTCATAGTTTTGGCGTATTCTGGCCCGTTTCATGAACTATTAATCACTGTTTTGGGGTCCCGGAGTGATTTCCACGATTAACGAACCCCGTGGTGCGTTAACGTGTCGGACATCAACACTCACAGTTTTGGCCGATTCTGGCACGTTTCATGGACTATTACTCACCGTTTTGGGGTCCCGAAGCGATTTCAATAGTTGGTGAACCGAGTGTGCGATTACGTGTTGGTCATCAACACTAGCAATTTTAGCCGATACTGACCGTTTCTTGGACTATTATTCAGCTTTGGGTTCCCAAAGTGATTTCCACGATTGACAAACCCCTGGGTGCCTTTACGTGTCGGTCATCAACACTTACAATTTTGGCTGATTCTGGGGCTTTCGTGCGCTATTACTCTTCGTTTTGGGGTCCAAGAGAGATTTCCACGATTAACGATCCCTGGGGTGCGTTTACGTTTGCATCGTCAACACTCACAGTTTTGTCTAACCTAACCATTCATTTATATTACTCACTGTTTTGGGCCCCCGAAGCGATTTCCATAGTTGTTGAACCCCAGGATGCGATTACGTGTAGGTCATCAACACTCGCAATTTTAGCCGATTCTGGCCCATTTCGTGGACTATTCCTCACACTTTTGGGGTCCCGGAGTGATTTTCACGATTGACGAACCCCAGGGTGCATTTACGTGTCGGTCATCAACACTCGCAATTTTGGCCGATTCTAGTCCGTTTCGTGTATTATTACTCATTGTTTCGGGGTCCCAGAGTGATTTTCACGATTCACGAACCCCGGGTGCATTTACATGTCGGTCATCAACACTCACAATTTTGGCCGATTCTGGTTCGTTTCGTGCACTATTACTCACTCTTTTGTGGTCCCAGAGCGATTTGCACGATTGACGATCACCGGGGTGCGTTTACGTGTCCATCGTCAACACTCACAGTTTTGTCCAATTCTGACCCGTTTTGTGGACTATTACTCACCATTTTGGGGTCTCGACGTGATTTCCACAGTTGTTGAACCCCAAGGTGCGCTTATGTGTCAGTCATCAACACTCATAATTTTGGCCGATTCTGGCCCATTTCATGCACTATTACTCACAGTTTTGGGGCCCCGAAGTGATTTCCACGATTGATGACCGCGGGATGCGTTTACGTGTCGGTCATCTAGACTCACGGTTTTTGTCGATTCTGGCCCGTTTCATGCACTATTACTCACCATTTTGTGGTCCCAAAGCGATTTCCATGGCTGTTGAACCCCGAGGTGCGTTTACGTGTCAGTCATCAACAATCGCAGATTTGGCCGATTCTGGCCCGTTTCGTAGACTATTACTCAGCTTTGGGGGCCCGGAGTGATTTCCGCGATTGTTGAACATCGGGGTGTGTTTATGTGTCGGTCATCAACACTTGCAGCTTTGTCGATTCTGGCCCGTTTCATGGACTATTACTCACTGATTTGGGGTCCGTGAGCAATTTCCATGATTGACGAACCCCGGGGTGCGTTTATGTATCATTCATCAATAATCCTAGATTTGTCTGATTCTGGTCCCTTTCATGGACTATTACACACCGTTTTGGGGTCCCAAAGTGATTTCCATGGTTGTCGAACCCCAAGGTGTGCTTACGTGTTGGTCGTCAAGACTCGCAGTTTAGGCCGGTTCTGGCCCATTTCTTGGACTATTACTCAGTTTTGGGTTCCCGAAGTGATTTTCATGATTGACGAACCCAGGGATGCGTTTACGTGTCGGTCGTCAACACTAAGAATTTTGGCCGATTATGGGCCATTTCGTTGACTATTAATCACTATTTTGGGGTCCCGGAGTGATTTCCACAATTGACGAACCTCGGGATGCGTTTACGTGTTGGTTGTCAAAACTAAGAAATTTGGCCGATTATGGGCCATTTCCTTGACTATTAATCACTATTTTGGGGTCCCAGAGTGATTTCCACAATTGACGAACCCCAGGATGAGTTTACGTGTCGGTCATCAACACTCGCGGTTTTTGTTGATTCTAGCCCGTTTCGTGTACTATTACTCACCGTTTTGGGGTCCCAAAGATATGGTTGTTGAACCCCAAGGTCCTCTTACGTGTCGGTCATCAACATTCACAGTTTTGGCGGATTTTGGCCCGTTTCATGAACTACTAATCACTGTTTCTGGGGTCCCAGAGTGATTTCCACGATTAACGAACCCCGTGGTGCGTTAACGTGTTGGACATCAACACTCACAGTTTTGGCCGATAATGGCCTGTTTCATGGACTATTACTCACCATTTTGGGGTCCCAAAGCGATTTCAATAGTTGGTGAACCGAGTGTGCGATTACGTGTTGGTCATAAACACTAGCAATTTTAGCCGATACTGACCGTTTCTTGGACTATTATTCAGCTTTGGGTTCCCAAAGTGATTTCCACGATTGACAAACCCCAGGGCGCCTTTACGTGTCGGTCATCAACACTTACAATTTTGGCCGATTCTGGGCATTTTGTGCACTATTACTCTCCGTTTTGGGGTCCAAGAGCGATTTCCATGATTAACGATCCCCGGGGTGCGTTTATGTTTGCGTCGTCAACATTCACAGTTTTGTCTAATCTGACCATTCATTTATATTACTCACCGTTTTGAAGCCCCGAAGTGATTTCCATAGTTGTTGAACCCCAGGTGCGATTACGTGTAGGTCATCAACACTCGCAATTTTAGCCGATTCTGGCCCATTTCGTGGACTATTCCTCACACTTTTGGGGTCCCGGAGTGATTTTCACGATTGACGAACCCCACGGTGCATTTACGTGTCAGTCATCAACACTCGCAATTTTGGCCGATTCTAGTCCGTTTTGTGTATTATTACTCATTTTCTTGGGGTCCCAGAGTGAATTCCACGATTCACGAACCCCGGGTGCATGTACAAGTCGGTCATCAACACTCATAATTTTGGCCGATTCTGGTCCGTTTCGTGCAGTATTACTCACTGTTTTGGGGCCCCAGAGCGATTTTCACGATTGACGATCACCGGGGTGCGTTTACGTGTCCGTCGTTAACACTCACTGTTTTGTCCAATTCTGACCCGTTTTGTGGACTATTACTCACCATTTTTGGGTCCCGAAGTGATTTCCGTAGTTGTTGAACCCCAAGGTGCGCTTACGTGTCGGTCATCAACACTCATAATTTTGGCCGATTCTGGCCCATTTCATGGACTATTACTCACAGTTTTGGGGCCCCGGAGTGATTTCCACGATTGATGAACCCAGGGATGCGTTTACGTGTCGGTCATCTAGACTCGCGGTTTTTATCGATTCTGGCCCGTTTCGTGCACTATTACTCAACATTTTGTGGTCCCAAAGCGATTTCCATGGCTTTTGAACCCCAAGGTGCGCTTACGTGTCAGTCATCAACAATCGCAGTTCTGGCCGATTCTGGCCCGTTTCATAGACTATTACTTAGTTTTGGGGGCCCGGAGTGATTTCCGCGATTGTCGAACATCGGGGTGTGTTTATGTGCCAGTCATCAACACTTGCAGTTTTGCCGATTCTGGCCCGTTTCATGGACTATTACTCACTGATTTGGGGTCCGTGAGCGATTTCCATGATTGACGAACCCCGGGGTGCGTTTACTTGTCGGTGATCAACACTAAGAAATTTGGCCGATTATGGGCCATTTCATTGACTATTAATCACTATTTTGGGGTCCCGGAGTGATTTCCACAATTGACGAACCCCGGGATGCGTTTGCGTGTCGGTTGTCAAAACTAAGAAATTTGGTCGATTATGGGCCATTTCCTTGACTATTAATCACTATTTTGGGGTCCCAGAGTGATTTCCACAATTGACGAACCCCAGGATGCGTTTACGTGTCGGTCATCAACACTCGCGGTTTTTGTTGATTCTACCCCGTTTCGTGTACTATTACTCACCGTTTTGGGGTCCCAAAGATATGGTTGTTGAACCCCAAGGTCCTCTTACGTGTCGGTCATCAACATTCACAGTTTTGGCGGATTCTGGCCCGTTTCATGAACTACTAATCACTGTTTCTAGGGTCCCAGAGTGATTTCCACGATTAACGAACCCCGTGGTGCATTAACGTGTCGGACATCAACACTCACAGTTTTGGCCGATTCTGGCCTGTTTCGTGGACTATTACTCACTGTTTTGGGGTCCCAAAGCGATTTCAATAGTTGGTGGACCGAGTGTGCGATTACGTGCTGGTCATCAACACTAGCAATTTTAGCCGATACTGACCGTTTCTTGGACTATTATTCAGCTTTGGGTTCCCAAAGTGATTTCCCCGGGGAGCGGTGATATAAAACCACTCCTGTTGCCACAAGCCGAGCTCCTCTTGGAAAGAGCCCTTGGGCCATGGAGCTTCGGCCCTCTTGCTTATAACCACCCCTCCGCACTCTGCCTGACGCCCCTCAATCATCTTCGGCTCCACGTTGAAGGTTTTGAGCCATAAGCCGAAGTGAGGGGTAGTGCGGAGGAAGGCTTCAGAGACGACAATGAATGATGAGATATGGAGGATGGACTCTGGAGCCCGGTCGTGGAATTCCAACCCATAGTAAAACATGAGCCCCCTCATCAAGGGATCCGTCGGGAAGCCTAAACCCCGACGGAAGTGAGACACGAACACGACGATCTCGCCAGGCTCTGGAGTTGGGATAACTTGCCCTCGGGCAGGCAGCCTATGCGAAATCTCGTAGGTTAGATACCTAGCATCTCTCAGCTTTAGCACATCCTCCTCCGTGACGGAGGAGGGCACCCACCAGCCTCGTAGATCAGGACCGGACATTGTCGAAGATCGAAGATACCTGAATTCGGAGCCCTGGGTGTTGGAACTCAGGGAGAGGGGCGGATTCGATGGAGGATTGAATAAAAAGACCGGGCCTTGGTCTCATTATAAAGAGGAAGAATACCAAGAGCCGTCCCCATGACCGTTTGGAACCCGCCTTCGATGGAGGGGGCGTGGCAACGGGCGCGGTTGGGTTACCCACGCCCGTATTGATGGGAATCCCGGAATAAGGGGAACACGATCTCTGCTTCGACAAGACGTGCCAAGGAAACTGCCTCGCTTTAAACACGCTGAGGTGGAACAATAAAAACAATTCGAGTAAAGGCTTGGAAGTGGTGTGACGTCACGCCACAGAATACGTCAGCAGATCGATCTTGTGTAATATTATTCTCTCTACGGTGGTATGTGGAGTTTATTTTTGCAGAGCTGGACACTATCGTGGTGTTCACAATCTTCTATAAATTATTCGGAGGAGGAACCCGCCTTGCAATGACGAAGACAATATGGGCGCCGGACTCGTCGTCATTGAAGCCTGGTTCAGGGGCTACTAAGGGAGTTCCGGACTAGGGGGTGTCCGGATAGCCGAACTATCATCATTGGCCGGACTCCAAGACTATGAAGATACAAGATTGAAGACTTCGCCCCATGTCCGGATGGGACTTTCCTTGGCGTGGAAGACAAGCTTGGCGATACGGATATGTAGATCTCCTACCTTTGTAACCGACTCTGTGTAACTCTAGCCCTCTCCGGTCTCTATATAAACCGGATCGCCTTAGTCCATAGGACGAACAACAATCATACCATAGGCTAGCTTTTAGGGTTTAGCCTCCTTGATCTCGTGGTAGATCTACTCTTGTAACCCACATCATCAATATTAATCAAGCAGGAGATAGGGTTTTACCTCCATCAAGAGGGCCCAAACCTGGGTAAAAACATTGTGTCCCTCGTCTCCTGTTACCATCCGCCTAGACGCACAGTTCGGGACCCCCTACCCGAGATCCGCCGGTTTTGACACCGACAGCCGCGGTGTGCTCCTCCGTGCGGAGCGAGCGCTCTGTGTTTCCATTAGTTGTAATAACCCAGCGAGGTCCTGGCATTTTGAGATTGAGGTATGCATAATGCAGTACCACATTGAATTTGGCGAATGCGGTTCATCCGAGCAGTGCATGATAGCCACTGCGGAAGGGGACGATGTCGAAGATTAACTCCTCGCTTCGGAAATTGTCCGGAGATCCAAAGACCACTTCTAGTGTGATTGAGCCCGTACAACAGGCCTCCACCCTGGGCATGACACCCTTGAAGGTGGTTTTTGTGGGCTTGATCCTTGAGGGGTCGATGCCCATTTTGTGCACTATGTCCTGATAGAGCAGATTCAGGCTACTGCTACCGTCGATGAGGACTCGTGTGAGATGGTATCCGTCGATGATGGGTTCAAGGACCAATGCGTCCGTACCTCCATGATGGAAGCTGGTAGGATGGTCCCTGCGATCGAAGGTGATCGGGCAAGAGGACCATGGGTTGAACTTTGGGGCGACTGGCTCCATCACATAGACGTCCATTAGTGCACGCTTCCGTTCCCGCTTCGGAATATGGGTTGCGTATATCATATTTACTGTTTTCACCTGGGGAGGGAATTTCTTCTGTCCTCCTGTGTTCGGCGGCCGTGGCTCCTCGTCGTTATAGCTATGCAGCCCCTTTTCCTTATTTTCGGCATTCAACTTGTCGGCCTGTTTAAATACCCAGCATTCCCTATTGGTGTGGTTGGCTGGTTTATCGGGGGTGCCGTGAATTTGACATGAGCGATCGAGTATGCGGTCCAAACTGGACGAGCCCGGACTGTTTCTTTTGAATGGCTTTTTTCGCTGTCCGGATTTAAAGCCTCTGAATTCGGCATTGACTGCCGTGTCTTTAGTGTTGTCGCCATTGTTGCGATGCTTGTTGCCGTTGCTGTCCCTGGTGTCTGAATCGCCTGAGTTCTTGGGTGTTATGTTGCTACGAGCCAGCCAGCTGTCCTCGCCCGCGCAAAAGCGGGTCATGAGTGTAGTGAGGACTGCCATGGACTTTGGCTTCTCTTGGCCGAGGTGTCGAGCGAGGCATTCGTCATGGATGTTATGGTTGAAGGCTGCTAAGGCTTCGGCATCCGGGCAGTCGACAATTTGGTTCTTTTTAGTTAAGAACCGAGTCCAGAATTTCCTGGCTGACTCTTTGGGCTGTTAGGTTATGTGGCTTAAGTCATCAGCGTCCGGTGGTCGCACATAAGTGCCCTGGAAGTTGTCGAGAGATGCGTCTTCCAAGTCCTCCCAACTACCAATGGAGCTTGTTGGCAGGCTATTTAGCCAATACCAAGCCGGTCCTTTGAGCTTAAGTGGTAGGTACGTTATGGCATGTAAGTCATTGCCGCGGGCCATGTGAATGTGGAGGAGAAAATCTTCGATCCACACCGCGGGGTCCATTGTGCCATCATATGATTCAATGTTTACGGGTTTAAACCCTTCTGGGAATTCGTGATCCATGACTTCATCAGTGAAGCATAGGGGGTGTGCGGTGCCTCTATGACGGGCTACATCTCGACATAGTTCAAATGAATCTAGTCTGTTGTATTCGGCCCGGCCGGACTTTGCTTTTATGGTATCCGGCGTGACGGTCATCATCGCGTCTTGTGGCACGCCCCTGTGATCCGTAGATCGATCTGCACTGTCCTTCTTTGTTTTCCAATACATCTCGCAGGTCCTTCGTGTAGCCCCGGGCCTTAGTATTATCGTTTGATTGGCGACGGGGTGCGGTCTGGACTTCAGGCTGGTACGCCGCTTTGTCGCGGCCACGGGGCATCCGGTTAGCCGCATCATGCGCTGGTAGCATGGGCTTTAAAGTCTCCTCCTCGAGTTGAGGTAGCAACCTGCGCTTTGGGTAGCTTTTCCTAGGGTGGTCGAGTCTGTATTCCTTGGCAGCCAGGACCTCGGTCCATCTATCTGTTAGCAGATCCTGATCGGCTTGAAGCTATTGCTGCTTTTTCTTCAGGCTTTTTGAAGTGGCTATAAGCCGGCGCTTGAAGCGCTCCTGCTCGACGGGATCCTCAGGCATGATGAATTCTTCATCGCCAAGGCTCTCTTCGTCTTCGGAGAGAGGCATATAATTATCGTCCTCTGATTCTCCATTTGTCGTCTGTTCCTTAGGGCTAGCTTGCCCGTCCTCTTGCTCGGCCTGCTCGAAGCCTGGCTGGGCAGGATTGTTTTCGTCTTCAGCACCATCCGGATTGTTATCTCTTGTGCCGGTATCGCTATTTTTGCTATGGCGGGGCTTGGCGTGGCGCCTATGATGCCGGTGCTTAGATAGCTTCTCCAAGGGGTTATTGTCCGTTGCCTCATTTCCATTGCCTTATTTGGGGGTGTCCACCATATATATATATCGTATGATGAAGTGGCTTTCCAGCGCCCTATAGGCGGTGGTTCCTATTCTTCTCTTGCATCGTCGTCCATACCGTCGACAGTGGCTATTAAGTGGGTGGTGGGTGGGGAACGAATTTCTTCGTCGTCCGCTTCCCACTCGAGCCGGATATAGTTCGGCCCAGAATCTCTCGACAAGGAAAGAGACCTTAATGAGTTCAGCACATCCCCCAAGGGCGAGTGCTGAAAAATATCCGCGGTGGTGAACTCCATGACAGGTGCCCAATCAGATTCGATAGGCACGAACGCACGCGGTTCGGATCCTGTAGCCGGAAACGAGTCCAAGGGTCCGATGACACCACCCTCACTGGAGGTGGGATCAGTGTTCGGCTCTAACGCCGATGAGTGCGCGGCCTCCATGGCGAGGTCCATCCACCAGTCCTCGGAAGGCATGATCTGCTCCGGATTGATTCCCGGTGCCGCCGCAGGCGCGATCTCCCGAATAGTGTCTGATGGCAGATCAAAGTCATGCACGTCGTGACTGTTCGGCGCGCCTGACATGGGCTCGAATCCATCGAAGATCAAGTCTCCACGGATTCCGGCAGTATAGTTCAAGCTTCCAAACCTGACCTGATGGCCAGGGGCGTAGCTATAGATCTGCTCCAGATGGCCAAGCGAGTTGGCCCGCAGTACGATGCTGCAACGTCTTGAGCTTGCGTTGGTTTTCCTTGAAGAGGAAAGGGTGATGCCGAAGTGGTAGTGTAACTATTTCCCTCCGTTTTTGAGAACCAAGGTATCAATCCAGTAGGAGGCTCCTCAAAAGTCCCACCCACCTACACAAGCAAACAAAGAACTCGCAACCAACACAATAAAGGGGTTGTCAATCCCTTCACGGCCACTTGCGAAAGTGAGATCTGATAGAGATAGTATGATAAGATAAATATATTTTTGGTATTTTATAATATAGATGCAAAAAGTAAAGATGCAAATAAAAGTAGATTGAAAGCTTATATGATAAAAGATAGACCCCGGGGCCATAGGTTTCACTAGTGGCTTCTCTCAAGATAGCATAAGTATTATGGTGGGTGAACAAATTACTGTCGAGCAATTGATAGAAAAGCGAATAATTATGAGATTATCTAGGCATGATCATGTATATAGGCATCATGTCCGTGACAAGTAGACCGACTCCTGCCTGCATCTACTACTATTACTCAACACATCGACCGCTATCCAGCATGCATCTAGAGTATTAAGTTCATAAGAACAGAGTAACACATTAAGAAAGATGACATGATGTAGAGGGATAAACTCAAGCAATATGATATAAACACCATCTTTTTATACTTGATGGCAACAATACAATACGTGCCTTGCAACCCCTGCTGTCACTTGGTAAGGACACCGCAAGATTGAGCCCAAAGCTAAGCACTTCTCCCATGGCAAGAAAGATCAATCTAGTAGGCCAAACTAAACTGATAATTCGAAGAGACTTGCAAAGATAACTCAATCATACATAAAAGAATTCAGAGGAGATTTAAATATTTCTCATACATAAACTTGATCATAAACCCACAATTCATCGGATCTCGACAAACACACCGCAAAAAGAGTTACATCAAATAGATCTCCACAAGAGAGGGGGAGAACATGGTATTGAGATCCAAAAAGAGAGAAGAAGCCATCTAGCTAATAACTATGGACCCGAAGGTCTGTGGTAAACTACTTAGATCTCACCGGAAGGGCTATGGTGTTGATGTAGAAGCCCTCCGTGGTCGATTCCCCCTCCGGCAGGGCGCCGGCGAAGGCTCCAAGATGGGATCTCGCAGATACAGAAGGTTACGGTGGTGGAAACTGTTTTTCGTTGGCTCCCTGGATGTTTTCGGGGTACGTGGGTATATATAGGGGGGAAAAGTACGTCGGTGGACGCCTGAGGGGCCCACGAGACAGGGGGCGCCCAGAGGGGGTGGGCGCGCCCTCCTATCTCCTGGCCGCCTCGATCGCTTCTTGGCTTGCACTTCAAGTCCTCTAGATCACGTTCGTTCCAAAAATCATGCTCCCGAAGGTTTCATTCCGTTTGGACTCCGTTTGATATTCCTTTTCTTCGAAATACTGAAATAGGCAAAAAAACAGCAATACGGGCTGGACCTCCGGTTAGTAGGTCAGTCCCAAAAAATGATATAAATGTGTAAAATAAAGCCCATAAACATCCAAAAGGGGTAATATAATAGCATGGAACAATCAAAAAATATAGATACGTTGGAGACGTATCAAGCATCCCCAAGCTTAATTCCTGCTCGTCCTAGAGTAGGTAAATGATAAAAACATAATTTTTGATGGGGAATGCTACCTAGCATAATTCTCAATGTAATTTTTTTATTGTGGCATGAATGTTCAGATCCAAATGATTCAAAATAAAATTTCATATTGATAAAAGAAATAGTAATACTTCAAGCATACTAATCAAAGCAATCATGTCTTCTCAAAATAACATGGCTAAAGAAAGTTCATCCCTACAAAATCATATAGTTAGGTTATGCTTCATTTTCGTCACACACAAATGTTCCCAAATTCTACACCCCCGATGACAAGCCAAGCAATTGTTTCGTACTTCAATAATCTCAAACTTTTCCAAATTTCATGCAATATATGAGTGTGAGCCATGGATTTAGCACCATGGGTGGAATAGAATATGATTATGGGGATTGTGTGGAGAAGACAAAAAAGGAGAAAGTCTCACATTGACGAGGATAATCAACGGGCTATGGAGATGCCCATAAATTGATGTCAACATGAGGAGTAGGGATTGCCATGCAACGGATGCACTAGAGCTATAAATGAATGAAAGCTCAACAAAAGAAACTAGTGGGTGTGCATCCAACTTGCTTGCTCACAAGACCTAGGGCATTTGAGGAAGCCCATCGTAGGAATATACAAGCCAAGTTCTATAATGAAAAATTCCCACTAGTATATGAAAATGACAACATATGAGACTCACTATATGAAAAACATGGTGCTACTTTGAAGCACAATATATGAGACTCGCTATATGAAGAACATGGTGCTACTTTGAAGCACAAGTGTGGAAAAAGAGATAGTAACATTGCCCCTTTTTCTTTCTTTTATCTTTTTTTCCTTTTTCTTTTTTTCTTTTTTCCTTTTCTTTCTTTTCTTTTTTTCTTTTTTCTTTCTTTGGCCTTTCTTTTTTTCTTTGGGACAATGCTCTAATAATGATGATCATCACACTTTTTTTGATTACAACATAGGAATTACAACTCGAAACTAGAACAAGATATGACTCTATATGAATGCCTCCGGCGGTGTACCGGGATGGTGCAATGAATCAAGAGTGACATGTATGAAAAATTATGCATGGTGGCTTTGCCACAAATACGATGTCAACTACATGATCATGCAATGGCAATATGACAAAAGATATATGTGAAGCACATAGCATATTCTAATAAATTCTAATCAAGTAGGCTTCTCCCAAAAGGTGTGTACATCAAGGATGATTGTGGTAAACTAAAAAGAAAATACTAATATCATAAACGACGCTCCAAGCAAATCACATATCATGTGGCGAATAAAAATATAGCTCCAAGTAAAGTTACCAATGAACGAAGACGAAAGAGGGGATGCCTTCCCGGGGCATCCCCAAGATTAGGCTTTTGGCTACTCTTGAATATCTTGGGGTGCCATGGGCATCCCCAAGCTTAGGCTTTTGCCACTCCTTATTCTAAGTCCATCAAATCTTTACCCAAAACTTGAAAACTTCACAACACAAAACTCAACAGGAAACCTCATAAGCTCCGTTAGTGAAAGAAAACAAAACCACCGCATAAGGTACTGTAATGAACTCATTATTTATTTATTTTGGTGTTAAACCTACTGTATTCCAACTTATCTATGGTTTATAAACTATTTTACTAGCCATAGATGCATCAAAATAAGCAAACAACACACGAAAAACAGAATCTGTCAAAAACAGAACAGTCTGTAGCAATCTGTAACTAACGCAAACTTCTGGAACTCTAAAAATCCTACCAAAATAGGAAGTCCTGCACAATTTTTCTATTGATCAGCAGAAAAAAGAATCAACGCAAAATCACATTTCTGTGATTTAAAAAAACTAAATTCATGCATGCAAAGTTTCTGTTTTTCACCAGAATCAAATTAACTATCATCATAGGTTATCCTATAGGTTCTACTTGGCACAAACACTAATTAAAACATAAAAACACATCTAAACAGAAGGTAGATGAATAATTTATTACTAAACAGAAACAAAAACAAAAAACACAAATAAAATTGGGTTGCCTCCCAACTAGCGCTACCGTTTAACGCCCCTAGCTAGGCATAAAAGCGAAGATAGATTCAAGTAGTGCCATCTTTAGCACTCAATTCATAAGTAGCCCACATGATAGATTCATAAGGTAATTTGACTTTCTTTCTTGGAAAGTGCTCCATGCCTTTCTTTAATGGAAATTGTAATCTAATATTCCCTTTCTTCATATCAATAATCGCGCCAATCGTTCTAAGGAAAGGTCTACCAAGAATAATAGGGCAAGAAAGATTGCAATCTATATCAAGAACGATAAAATCTATAGGAACCAAATTTCTATTTGCGACAATGAGAACATCATTGATCCTTCCCATTCGCTTTTTAATGGTGGATACCGCAAGGTGCAAATTTAAAGAGCAATCATCAAGATCATAGAAACCTAGAATATCACATAAAGTTTTCGGAATCGTGGAAACACTAGCACCCAAATCACACAAAGCAAAACACTCATGATCTTTAATTTTAATATTTATAGTAGTTTCCCACTCATCATTAAGTTTTCTAGGTATAGAAACTTCCAAATTAAGTTTTTCATCATAATATTGCATCAAGGCATCAACGATATGTTTGGTAAAGGCTTTATTTTGACTATAAGCATGAGGAGAATTAACAACGCAACAAGGAAATACAACCTTCTAAAGAACAATTATCATAATCAAAATCCTTGAAATCCGAGATAGTGGGTTCAATGCTATTTAAAGTCACGACCTCTCCAATCCCACTTTTACCAAATTTAGCATCAAGATCTGAAAACTCCGAATTATTGGGACGCCTTCTAACTAAAGTTGACTCATCTCCAGTCCCATTATTATTAAGATTAATATTTCAAAACAAAGATCGAATAGGGGACACATCAATAACTTTAAGACCTTCATCATTACTTTCATTGAAACTAGAAGAACACGCCTTTACAAAGCAATCTTTCTTAGCACACAATCTAGCGGTTCTTTCATTGCACTCATCAATGGAAATTCTCATGGCTTTGAGAGACTCATTGATACCATGCTTAGGAGGAGTAGATCTAAGTTTAAGAGAATCAACATCAAGCGAAAGTCTATCAACCTTCCGAGCCAAATCATCAACTTTGAGCAATTTTTCTTCAAGCAAAGCATTAAGATTCTTTTGAGAAATCATAAATTCTTTCACAATATTCTCAAAATCAGAGGGCATCTTATTAAAATTACCATAAGAATTATTGTAGGAATTTCCATAATTATTAGAGGAATTACTAGGGAACGGTCTAGGATTAAAGTTTCCTCTATAAGCATTGTTTCCAAAACTATTCCTACCAACAAAATCCACATCCATAGAATCATTTTTATTCTGAATCAATGTAGACAAAGGCATATCATTGGGATCAAGAGGAGCATTCTTAGTAGCAAATAATTTCATAAGTTCATCCATCTTTCCACTCAAAACATTGATTTCTTCTATAGCATGCACTTTTTTACTAGAAGATCTTTCGGTGTGCCATTGAGAATAATTAGCCATAATATTATCAAGAAGTTTTGTAGAATCTCCTAACATGATTTCCATAAACGTGCCTCCCACAGCTGAATCTAAAAGATTTCTAGAAGCAAAGTTCAAACCGAGATGAAAATTTTGTATGATCATCCATAAATTCAAACCATGAGTAGGGAAATTGCGAATCATCAATTTCATTCTCTCCTAAGATTGGGCAACATGCTCATGATCAAGTTGTTTAAAATTCATAATATCGTTCCTAAGAGTGATGATCTTTCCGGGAGGAAAATACTTAGAGATAAAAGCATCTTTGCACTTGTTCCAAGAATCAATATTATTTTTAGGCAAAGACGAAAACCAAACTTTAGCACGATCTCTAAGTGAAAACGGAAATAACTTCAATTTAACAATATCATTATCCGTATATTTCTTCTTTTGCATATCAAACAAATCAACAAAGTTGTTTAGATGAGTAGCGGCATCTTCACTAGGAAGGCCGATGAATTGATCTTTCATAACAAGATTCAGCAAAGCAGTATTGATTTCACAAGACTCAAGATCATTAAGAGGAGCAATCAGAGTACTAAGGAAATCATTATTTTTGGTATTGGAGAAATCACACAATTTGGTATTATCTTGCGCCATGGCGACAAGTAATCCAACACACAAGCAAACAGAAAAAGGCAAGCGAAAAAGAGAGGAGAAGATTGGGAAAGAGAGGTTGAATAAAACGACAAGGGTGAAATGGGGGAGAGGAAAACAAGAGGCAAATGGCAAATAATGTAAATGCGAGGGAGATGAGTTTGTGATAGGTACTTGGTATGTCTTGACTTGAGCAAAGATCTACTATTACTCAGTTTCGGGGCCCGGAGTGATTTCCGCGATTGTCGAACATCGGGGTGTGTTTATGTGTCGGTCATCAACACTTGCAGTTTTGCCGATTCTGGCCCGTTTCATGGACTATTACTCACTGATTTGGGGTCCCTGAGCGATTTCCATGATTGATGAACCCTGGGGTGCGTTTATGTATCATTCATCAATAATCCTAGATTTGTCCGATTATGGGCTCTTTCGTGGACTATTACACACCGTTTTGGGGTCCCAAAGCGATTTCAATGGTTGTCGAACCCCAAGGTGTGCTTACGTGTTGGTCGTCAAGACTCACAGTTTGGGCCGGTTCTGGCCCATTTCTTGGACTATTACTCAGTTTTGGGTTCCCGAAGTGATTTCCACGATTGACGAACCCAAAGATGCGTTTACGTGTCGGTCATCAACACTAAGAATTTTGGCCGATTATGGGCCATTTCGTTGACTATTAATCAATATTTTGGGGTCCCGGAGTGATTTCCACAATTGACGAACCCCGAGACGCGTTTACGTGTCGGTGATCAATACTAAGAAATTAGCCGATTATGGGCCATTTCCTTGACTATTAATCACTATTTTGGGGTCCCGGAGTGATTTACACAATTGACGAACCCCGGGATGCGTTTACGTTTTGGTCATCAACACTCGCGGTTTTTGTTGATTCTGCCCCGTTTCGTGTACTATTGCTCACCGTTTTGGGGTCCCAAAGATATGGTTGTTGAACCCCAAGGTCCTCTTACGTGTCTTTCATCAACATTCATAGTTTTGGCGTATTCTGGCCCGTTTCATGAACTATTAATCACTGTTTTGGGGTCCCGGAGTGATTTCCACGATTAACGAACCCCGTGGTGCGTTAACGTGTCGGACATCAACACTCACAGTTTTGGCCGATTCTGGCACGTTTCATGGACTATTACTCACCGTTTTGGGGTCCCGAAGCGATTTCAATAGTTGGTGAACCGATTGTGCGATTACGTGTTGGTCATCAACACTAGCAATTTTAGTCGATACTGACCGTTTCTTGGACTATTATTCAGCTTTGGGTTCCCAAAGTGATTTCCACGATTGACAAACCCCTGGGTGCCTTTACGTGTCGGTCATCAACACTTACAATTTTGGCCGATTCTGGGGCTTTCGTGCGCTATTACTCTTCGTTTTGGGGTCTAAGAGAGATTTCCACGATTAACGATCCCTGGGGTGCGTTTACGTTTGCGTCATCAACACTCACAGTTTTGTCTAATCTAATTATATTACTCACTGTTTTGGGCCCCCGAAGCGATTTCCATAGTTGTTGAACCCCAGGATGCGATTACGTGTAGGTCATCAACACTCGCAATTTTAGCCGATTCTGGCCCATTTCATGGACTATTCCTCACACTTTTGGGGTCCCGGAGTGATTTTCACGATTGATGAACCCCAGGGTGCATTTACGTGTCGGTCATCAACACTCGCAATTTTGGCCGATTCTAGTCCGTTTCGTGTATTATTACTCATTGTTTTGGGGTCCCAGAGTGATTTTCACGATTCACGAACCCCGGGTGCATTTACATGTCGGTCATCAACACTCACAATTTTGGCCGATTCTGGTTCGTTTCGTGCACTATTACTCACTCTTTTGTGGTCCCAGAGCGATTTGCACGATTGACGATCACCGGGGTGCGTTTACGTGTCCATCGTCAACACTCACAGTTTTGTCCAATTCTGACCCATTTTGTGGACTATTACTCACCATTTTGGGGTCTCGACGTGATTTCCACAGTTGTTTAACCCCAAGGTGCGCTTACGTGTCAGTCATCAACACTCATAATTTTGGCCGATTCTGGCCCATTTCATGCACTATTACTCACAGTTTTGGGGCCCCGAAGTGATTTCCACGATTGATGACCGCGGGATGCATTTACGTGTCGGTCATCTAGACTCACGGTTTTTGTCGATTCTGGCCCGTTTCATGCACTATTACACACCATTTTGTGGTCCCAAAGCGATTTCCATGGCTGTTGAACCCCGAGGTGCGTTTACGTGTCAGTCATCAACAATCGCAGATTTGGCCGATTCTGGCCCGTTTCATAGACTATTACTCAGCTTTGGGGGCCCGGAGTGATTTCCGCGATTGTCGAACATCGGGGTGTGTTTATGTGTCGGTCATCAACACTTGCAGCTTTGCCGATTCTGGCCCGTTTCATGGACTATTACTCACTGATTTGGGGTCCGTGAGCAATTTCCATGATTGACGAACTCCGGGGTGCGTTTATGTATCATTCATCAATAATCCTAGATTTGTCCGATTCTGGTCTCTTTCATGGACTATTACACACCGTTTTGGGGTCCCAAAGTGATTTCCATGGTTGTCGAACCCCAAGGTGTGCTTACGTGTTGGTCGTCAAGACTCGCAGTTTGGGCCGGTTCTGGCCCATTTCTTGGACTATTACTCAGTTTTGGGTTCCCGAAGTGATTTTCATGATTGACGAACCCAGGGATGCGTTTACGTGTCGGTCGTCAACACTAAGAATTTTGGCCGATTATGGGCCATTTCGTTGACTATTAATCACTATTTTGGGGTCCCGGAGTGATTCCCACAATTGACGAACCTCGGGATGCGTTTACGTGTCGGTTGTCAAAACTAAGAAATTTGGCCGATTATGGGCCATTTCCTTGACTATTAATCACTATTTTGGGGTCCCAGAGTGATTTCCACAATTGACGAACCCCAGGATGCGTTTACGTGTCGGTCATCAACACTAGCGGTTTTTGTTGATTCTACCCCGTTTTGTGTACTATTACTCACCGTTTTGGGGTCCCAAAGCGATTTCAATAGTTGGTGAACCGAGTGTGCGATTACGTGTTGGTCATAAACACTAGCAATTTTAGCCGATACTGACCATTTCTTGGACTATTATTCAGCTTTGGGTTCCCAAAGTGATTTCCACGATTGACAAACCCCAGGGCGCCTTTACGTGTCGGTCATCAACATTTACAATTTTGGCCGATTCTGGGCGTTTTGTGCACTATTACTCTCCGTTTTGGGGTCCAAGAGCGATTTCCATGATTAACGATCCCCGGGGTGCGTTTACGTTTGCGTCGTCAACATTCACAGTTTTGTCTAATCTGACCATTCATTTATATTACTCACCGTTTTGAAGCCCCGAAGTGATTTCCATAGTTGTTGAACCCCAGGTGCGATTACGTGTAAGTCATCAACACTCGCAATTTTAGCCGATTCTGGCCCATTTCGTGGACTATTCCTCACACTTTTGGGGTCCCGGAGTGATTTTCACGATTGACGAACCCCACGGTGCATTTACGTGTCAGTCATCAACACTCGCAATTTTGGCCGATTCTAGTCCGTTTTGTGTATTATTACTCATTTTCTTGGGGTCCCAGAGTGAATTCCACGATTCACGAACCCCGGGTGCATGTACAAGTCGGTCATCAACACTCACAATTTTGGCCGATTCTGGTCCGTTTCGTGCAGTATTACTCACTGTTTTGGGGCCCCAGAGCGATTTTCACGATTGACGATCACCGGGGTGCGTTTACGTGTCCGTCGTTAACACTCACTGTTTTGTCCAATTCTGACCCGTTTTGTGGACTATTACTCACCATTTTTGGGTCCCGAAGTGATTTCCGTAGTTGTTGAACCCTAAGGTGCGCTTACGTGTCGGTCATCAACACTCATAATTTTGGCCGATTCTGGCCCATTTCATGGACTACTACTCACAGTTTTGGGGCCCCGGAGTGATTTCCACGATTGATGAACCCAGGGATGCGTTTACGTGTCGGTCATCTAGACTCGCGGTTTTTATCGATTCTGGCCCGTTTCGTGCACTATTACTCAACATTTTGTGGTCCCAAAGCGATTTCCATGGCTTTTGAACCCCAAGGTGCGCTTACGTGTCAGTCATCAGCAATCGCAGTTCTGGCCGATTCTGGCCCGTTTCATAGACTATTACTTAGTTTTGGGGGCCCGGAGTGATTTCCGCGATTGTCGAACATCGGGGTGTGTTTATGTGCCAGTCATCAACACTTGCAGTTTTGCCGATTCTGGCCCGTTTCATGGACTATTACTCACTGATTTGGGGTCCGTGAGCGATTTCCATGATTGACGAACCCCGGGGTGCGTTTATGTATCATTCATAAATAATCCTAGATTTTTCCGATTCTAGGCTCTTTCATGGACTATTACACACCGTATTGGGGTCCCAAAGCGATTTCCATGGTTGTTGAACCCCAAGGTGTGCTTACGTGTTGGTCGTCAAGACTCGTAGTTTGGGCCGGTTCTGGCCCATTTCTTGGACTATTATTCAGTTTTGGGTTCCCGAAGTGATTTCCACGATTGAGGAACCCAGGGGTGCGTTTACGTGTCGGTCATCAACACTAAGAATTTTGGCCGATTATGGGCCATTTCGTTGACTATTAATCACTATTTTGGGGTCCCGGAGTGATTTCCACAATTGACGAACCCCGGGATGCGTTTACGTTTTGGTCATCAACACTCGCGGTTTTTGTTGATTCTGCCCCGTTTCGTGTACTATTGCTCACCGTTTTGGGGTCCCAAAGATATGGTTGTTGAACCCCAAGGTCCTCTTACGTGTCTTTCATCAACATTCATAGTTTTGGCGTATTCTGGCCCGTTTCATGAACTATTAATCACTGTTTTGGGGTCCCGGAGTGATTTCCACGATTAATGAACCCCGTGGTGCGTTAACGTGTCGGACATCAACACTCACAGTTTTGGCCGATTCTGGCACGTTTCATGGACTATTACTCACCGTTTTGGGGTCCCGAAGCGATTTCAATAGTTGGTGAACCGATTGTGCGATTACGTGTTGGTCATCAACACTAGCAATTTTAGCCGATACTGACCGTTTCTTGGACTATTATTCAGCTTTGGGTTCCCAAAGTGATTTCCACGATTGACAAACCCCTGGGTGCCTTTACGTGTCGGTCATCAACACTTACAATTTTGGCCGATTCTGGGGCTTTCGTGCGCTATTACTCTTCGTTTTGGGGTCTAAGAGAGATTTCCACGATTAACGATCCCTGGGGTGCGTTTACGTTTGCGTCGTCAACACTCACAGTTTTGTCTAATCTAATTATATTACTCACTGTTTTGGGCCCCCGAAGCGATTTCCATAGTTGTTGAACCCCAGGATGCGATTACGTGTAGGTCATCAACACTCGCAATTTTAGCCGATTCTGGCCCATTTCATGGACTATTCCTCACACTTTTGAGGTCCCGGAGTGATTTTCACGATTGATGAACCCCAGGGTGCATTTACGTGTCGGTCATCAACACTCGCAATTTTGGCCGATTCTAGTCCGTTTCGTGTATTATTACTCATTGTTTTGGGGTCCCAGAGTGATTTTCACGATTCACGAACCCCGGGTGCATTTACATGTCGGTCATCAACACTCACAATTTTGGCCGATTCTGGTTCGTTTCGTGCACTATTACTCACTCTTTTGTGGTCCCAGAGCGATTTGCACGATTGACGATCACCGGGGTGCGTTTATGTGTCCATCGTCAACACTCACAGTTTTGTCCAATTCTGACCCATTTTGTGGACTATTACTCAACATTTTGGGGTCTCGACGTGATTTCCATAGTTGTTTAACCCCAAGGTGCGCTTACGTGTCAGTCATCAACACTCATAATTTTGGCCGATTCTGGCCCATTTCATGCACTATTACTCACAGTTTTGGGGCCCCGAAGTGATTTCCACGATTGATGACCGCGGGATGCATTTACGTGTCGGTCATCTAGACTCACGGTTTTTGTCGATTCTGGCCCGTTTCATGCACTATTACTCACCATTTTGTGGTCCCAAAGCGATTTCCATGGCTGTTGAACCCCGAGGTGCGTTTACGTGTCAGTCATCAACAATCGCAGATTTGGCCGATTCTGGCCCGTTTCGTAGACTATTACTCAGCTTTGGGGGCCCGGAGTGATTTCCGCGATTGTCGAACATCGGGGTGTGTTTATGTGTCGGTCATCAACACTTGCAGTTTTGCCGATTCTGGCCCGTTTCATGGACTATTACTCACTGATTTGGGGTCCCTGAGCAATTTCCATGATTGACGAACCCCGGGGTGCGTTTATGTATCATTCATCAATAATCCTAGATTTGTCCGATTCTGGTCTCTTTCATGGACTATTACACACCGTTTTGGGGTCCCAAAGTGATTTCCATGGTTGTCGAACCCCAAGGTGTGCTTACGTGTTGGTCGTCAAGACTCGCAGTTTGGGCCGGTTCTGGCCCATTTCTTGGACTATTACTCAGTTTTGGGTTCCCGAAGTGATTTTCATGATTGACGAACCCAGGGATGCGTTTACGTGTCGGTCGTCAACACTAAGAATTTTGGCCGATTATGGGCCATTTCGTTGACTATTAATCACTATTTTGGGGTCCCGGAGTGATTCCCACAATTGACGAACCTCGGGATGCGTTTACGTGTCGGTTGTCAAAACTAAGAAATTGGCCGATTATGGGCCATTTCCTTGACTATTAATCACTATTTCGGGGTCCCGGAGTGATTTACACAATTGACGAACCCCAGGATGCGTTTACGTGTCGGTCATCAACACTCGCGGTTTTTGTTGATTCTGCCCCGTTTTGTGTACTATTACTCACCGTTTTGGGGTCCCAAAGATATGGTTGTTGAACCCCAAGGTCCTCTTACGTGTCGTTCATCAACATTCATAGTTTTGGCGTATTCTGGCCCGTTTCATGAACTATTAATCACTGTTTTGGGGTCCCGGAGTGATTTCCACGATTAACGAACCCCGTGGTGCGTTAACGTGTCGGACATCAACACTCACAGTTTTGGCCGATTCTGGCATGTTTCATGGACTATTACTCACCGTTTTGGGGTCCCGAAGCGATTTCAATAGTTGGTGAACCGAGTGTGCGATTACGTGTTGGTCATCATCACTAGCAATTTTAGCCGATACTGACTGTTTCTTGGACTATTATTCAGCTTTGGGTTCCCAAAGTGATTTCCACGATTGACAAACCCCAGGGTGCCTTTACGTGTCGGTCATCAACACTTACAATTTTGGCCGATTCTGGGGCTTTCGTGCGCTATTACTCTTCGTTTTGGGGTCCAAGAGAGATTTCCACGATTAACGACCCTGGGGTGCGATTTACGTTTGCGTCGTCAACACTCACAGTTTTGTCTAATCTAACCATTCATTTATATTACTCACTGTTTTGGGCCCCCGAAGCGATTTCCATAGTTGTTGAACCCCAGGATGCGATTACGTGTAGGTCATCAACACTCGCAATTTTAGCCGACTCTGGCCCATTTCGTGGACTATTCCTCACACTTTTGGGGTCCCGGAGTGATTTTCACGATTGACGAACCCCAGGGTGCATTTACGTGTCGGTCATCAACACTCGCAATTTTGGCCGATTCTAGTCCGTTTCGTGTATTATTACTCATTGTTTTGGGGTCCCAGAGTGATTTTCACGATTCATGAACCCCGGGTGCATTTACATGTCGGTCATCAACACTCACAATTTTGGCCGATTCTGGTTCGTTTCATGCACTATTACTCACTCTTTTGTGGTCCCAGAGCGATTTGCACGATTGACGATCACCGGGGTGCGTTTACGTGTCCATCGTCAACACTCACTGTTTTGTCCAATTCTGACCCGTTTTGTGGACTATTACTCACCATTTTGGGGTCTCGACGTGATTTCCATAGTTGTTGAACCCCAAGGTGCGCTTACGTGTCAGTCATCAACACTCATAATTTTGGCTGATTCTGGCCCATTTCATGCACTATTACTCACAGTTTTGGGGCCCCGAAGTGATTTCCACGATTGATGACCGCGGGATGCATTTACGTGTCGGTCATCTAGACTCACGGTTTTTGTCGATTCTGGCCCGTTTCATGCACTATTACTCACCATTTTGTGGTCCCAAAGCGATTTCCATGGCTGTTGAACCCCGAGGTGCGTTTACGTGTCAGTGATCAACAATCGCAGATTTGGCCGATTCTGGCCCGTTTCGTAGACTATTACTCAGCTTTGGGGGCCCGGAGTGATTTCCGCGATTGTCGAACATCGGGGTGTGTTTATGTGTCGGTCATCAACACTTGCAGCTTTGCCGATTCTGGCCCGTTTCATGGACTATTACTCACTGATTTGGGGTCCGTGAGCAATTTCCATGATTGACGAACCTCGTGGTGCGTTTATGTATCATTCATCAATAATCCTAGATTTGTCCGATTCTAGGCTCTTTCATGGACTATTACACACCGTTTGGTGGTCCCAAAGCGATTTCCATGAACCGTGTTGGTCGTCAAGACTCGCAGTTTGGGCCGGTTCTGGCCCATTTCTTGGACTATTACTCAGTTTTGGGTTCCCAAAGTGATTTCCACGATTGACGAACCCAGGGGTGCGTTTACGTGTCGGTCATCAACACTAAGAATTTTGGCCGATTATGGGCCATTTCGTTGACTATTAATCACTATTTTGGGGTCCCGGAGTGATTTCCACAATTGATGAACCCCGGGATGCGTTTACTTGTCGGTGATCAACACTAAGAAATTTGGCCGATTATGGGCCATTTCGTTGACTATTAATCACTATTTTGGGGTCCCGGAGTGATTTGCACAATTGACGAACC